>NW_026850794.1:0-27746 GCF_030913465.1 Colletotrichum navitas
CCTTTAATCTTTATTATATTTTTAGGCTTTTTAGCTACTAGGTAGTATTTAGGTTATTTAGCTATTTCTCTTTATATAAGTAAGTTACTAGTGTTAAGATATTTATTACTAGAAGAGAGTAAAGCTAATCTAAGGTTATATAACTAACCTTAGTAGCTTACTTACTTACACCTTTATAAATATCTAAAGTAGCTACTAACTCTAAACTTCTTTATATAAAACCTTTATACTTCTTTAATATTAATAGTAATATACGCTATTTACTGCCTCTAGGTAACTAGCCTATAATACTAATAATATTATCTATTAATACTAATACTAAACTTACTTTATACTTAAAATACTAAAGTAAAAAGCTCTAGCTATAGAGCTTAGATAAATATAAATAGGTTATACTTTAATTAAAAAATTAATTTATATAGTTGTTTTACTATAGAAAGGCTATAGAACTACTTTTTATATTAGTTACTTATAGTAAAATAAGTTATACTTTATGCAAAGAATTAGTCTATTAATTATTATTATAATAGTAAACTATATAAGCTATAGGTAAAATAATAATATATATCTTAGCTATAGCTCTTTTAGTATAGGCTATATATTAGGCACCCTATAGAGCTAAAAAGAATAAAATCGCTTTTAGACTTTTTATACTATATTAATTAACCTTTATCTTTAGCTATTTAGCTAGGTTATTAAATAAGTATTTACTTATAAAAAGACTAAAGAACTCCCTTTTATACTAACTACTAAAGAGTATTAGTTAGCCTTTATTAAAGCTAAATACCCCCTCCTTATAGAGGGGGCAAAAAAATAATATTACTACTAGAAAAATATAGTTACTACTTGTCCTAACCTAGTCCTACTTTTTATTATATTCTTACTAAAAACAAGTAACTATTTAAATATATTATTAATAAATATTAATAATAACTAAACTACTTAT
Source organism: Colletotrichum navitas (assembly GCF_030913465.1). Lineage (NCBI taxonomy): Eukaryota > Fungi > Ascomycota > Sordariomycetes > Glomerellales > Glomerellaceae > Colletotrichum > Colletotrichum navitas. The sequence goes on from NW_026850794.1 coordinate 947, forward strand.
TTTACTTTAACCCTTTAATATACTTTATTAATATAATAAAAATATAACTACTACTAAAAAGGTAACTAAGATACTATATATTACTTATTAATAAGTACCTTACTTATAAGTAAATAAGCTAGTAACTAATATACCCTCTATATACTAGGCTACCTAGGATTATAGTATATCTTATATAGTAATTTAGAAGTACCTTTAGGCCTTTTAAGAAGACTATAACCTCTATATTAGCCTAAATAAGCCTAGCTAGCCCTAGTTACTTATAGAGGCTAAAGATATAGCTTTTAGTATCTTTATTATATAGCTTTATAAATCTAGCTTTTTAGCCTTATTACTCTAGGTTAAAAAAATAGCTAACTACTTCTATAGTATCTAAGGTTAACTACTAGTCTTTAAGTACTTTATCTAAAGCTAGCTTACTAATTATCTAGAGCTCTAAAGAAAAGGTACTATTAAACTAGTTAAGTTATACTAAAAGGGGGCTAAGTTAGACCTAGCCTTAATAAAGAACTTCTTTACCTAGTACTAGGCTACCTTCTATAAGTATAATATTAGCTTATCTAAGATATAGAATACTAATAAATCTAGGTGCTAGATTAGTTATCTTAGTAGCTAGCTATATATAATAATCCTTAAGTAGCTACTAAAATATAACTACTTACCTAAAGTTATAGATCTAGCTAATTAAGACTTATATACCTTAGTTAAGTCTAATAATATATTTAGTAATATTATCTTAGTATATATAATCTTTAAAATATAGCTAGTTACTACTTAAGTAGATTACTAAGTCTAAGAAGATATTTACTTTATATACTTACTAACTAGCTTCTTTAACTAAGAGATTATAATAGACTATATAATATATATATATAGTAAGTAGATAATTATAGTAAGTAGACTAGTTCCTTATTATACCCTAAAGAGTACTTTTTTAGCTATTTTTTAAAACTTTAAATCTAAACAAAAATAGATATAACTTTAAATATAAGTACTAATAAGGGTTAAAAACTAAGAGAAAATATTTTAGAAATTATTATTTTACCTTAACCTTTCTTCTTCTTATTCTTCCTTATTACTTCCTCTTAATAAGAGGTAAAGTTAAAGTATAGAGTTTAAGTAGAATAATAATTTCTTAAGTATTTTCTTTTTACTTTATAACCCTTATTAGTATCTATATATAAAGTTATACCTATTTTAGTTAGGATTTAGATTTTTAAAAAATAGCTAAAAAAGTACCCTTTAAGGTACAATAAGAAACTAGTTTACTTACTATAATTATCTACTTACTATATATATATATTATAGTACTTTAATATAAAGTTATATATAAGGTTAATAAAGTATTACTAGATAGGCTACTCTTTTAGGGACTATTTTAGTATTAATATATATAGTTATAATACTTAAAATTTATATTTACTTAATATTTAACTAAGTAAATAAAAAGTAAAGTATTATAACTATTAAGATACTATAGAAAAGTTAAAGAAGCTATATTACTTTTTTTTAATAGATTTATAGGCTATATAAGTCTAAAGCTTATAAAATATTATTTTAACTTTAATATTATTTTTGCTTTTTTTTTACTTTATATAATATACTTTCTTTAACTAATAAATATAAAAGTCTTTTAATCCTTTAAGAAGGCCTAATAGATAGTATTCTATAGGTATATATAAGAAAATAACCTTATATTTATAAGAGGTAACTTTATTACTACCCTTAATACTATAGTTAAAGAGGCCTTTACTATTACCTATATTATAAAAGGTTTTAAGAAGGCAAGTATATAGCCTATATATAATAATATTATACTTAGCTAACTAGTTAAAAAATATAATAAAGTAATAAAGATATACTATATTATCTTATTTATTATTTACTATATAATAATAACTTTAATAAAGTAATATTTACTACTAACTATATAAAGGAGAAATATAGTAGTATATAAAGTAGTCCTTTAAAGAGGGGATTTAAAGTAGTAAAGTAAGTAATTTATAAAGGATCTTTTACTTATAAGTACTAGTAGTAATATTTTAAGGACTAAAATACTAGACTAGAAATATAGTAATAAAAAAGCTAGTGCTAGTAAGCTATTAAACTATAATACTTTATTATAACTAGTATTACTATTATAAATATAAAGAAGGTATATAATAAGTAAGTTATAAAGATAATATAAGTAAAAATATAGTACTAATAGGTAGTAGTAAAAAGAATAGCCTATAAGTAAAAAAAAGAAGTCTAGTAGTAATATAGTACTTCTAAGTATTAAGAAATAAATAGATAAATAAAGTAACTAACTTTTAAATAGTAGCTAGTTTATACTAAAGAAAATTAACTATATATCTTATTTAATATTTTAGATCTATATTAGTATAATAATAATACTAAAGGTAAAAAGAAATTTACTATTAACTTTAACCTAGCTTTTTTACTATAGTATATACTTAACTAATTTAAGTATATAGTAAAACCTCTTTATTAAGGTAATATTAATTAAATATTGGCTAATATAGCTATAGAGGCAGTAAAGCTAGAATTTAACCCTAAGATCTTTATAGATATTAATAACCTTATTAATAAAGACATTAATTTAGTTATATTAAGTAAAAAATTAGTTAGTATACTTAGTATTAATAATAATAATAATAGTTATAAATTATTACTATTACTACTAATAATACTAATAGCTTACTTTTTAATATTATAAGGTCCTTTATAATATAAGTTATAAAATTATACTATAAAGAATAAGATAAATAGCTAAAAGGCTATAAAAGTTATACTATAAAATTACTTATTTATACTATTATTAATATAAATAAAAAAGAACTAGTAATATATAGTAAATAATAATAAAAGTAATACTTATATTATAGTAGTAATATAAATTTATAGTTATTATATAAAAAAGAAAAAAAAGGTACTATTATAAAGCCCTTAATTAAGGCTATTAATTAATACTACTCTTGTTATTATATAATATTATAGGCGTAATTACTTTAAGAAATAAAAAGTTAACTATACTATATAATGTACGTAAAAGTGAGGGTATTTGTAATAGTAGTTAGTAACCCCTTTTTTAGAATAGTAACCTTATTTTTTTGCCCCCTCCGTGAGGAGGGGGTATTTAGCTCACAGCGCTGACTAAGTTGCCCCTAGGTACTTATAAAAAAATAAAGTAATCTTGTCACGTGACTGGCAGCTGGGCTGCTCCAGTGGTGGTTACACTGCTGACGTGTCCTATGCGCAGCCCACTGTGGCATCTACGCAAAAGGATACAGAATTCTAAGACTAGAAGGTCTTAGAACAACCACACTTAAGTAGGCAGGTGCACACAACCACTGCTCCAGGACCTTCCTGCCAGCGCCGTGACAATCTAACAAAAAGAAAAATATTATAATAGTTAGAAGTTAAAGTATATCTAGAAAGTAGGTAACTAGGCAGTATTTTTAGGTAGGCTAGATATAGATTATAGGGGTAGGCCAAAAGTAGGTGCCTTAACTTACTTTTCTGTTTACTTCTTAAAAAGGGAACTAGTGTCTCCTTAAGGGAAGGCATATACTACAAAGAAAGGACAAGGTTATTATGTTTAAGTATTTCCTGCTTAGATAGTAGCAAAGTAACTTCTTGACAAGACCTATTTAGAAGCCAGAAGCCACCTTGTGTAATTGACCACGTGCTCTTGCATAGCACTATATTCTTTAGATCCTGCGTTTAAAGCTCCCCTAAGGCTCACCTAGCGACACTACTTCAAGGGTAAGACCAAGGATAAGCAAGAGTGAAAATTACTTACTTAGGGTAAGGCGCAAGAGAGCAGGGCAAGTAAAGCTAAAACTATTAGTTGTATGTTAGCTAAGGATTCTACTAAGTGACTTAATAAAATATTAATAAGGTAATAGTAAAAACAAAATAAATTTAAGACTTAAAGAATTACTTAATATATATATATAGTAAGTAAAATAATACTATAAGTAGAATATTTTATAAAAAGTAAAGACACTATTAGTGTACTATATATTAAAAGGCTATTATAAAAAGGTTACAAAGGAGCTCCTATAATTTCTAATAGCACTGTTTAACTAATTAGATAATTACCCCCTAGCAGCTTATAATATAGGCATATAGAGCAGATTCTATATAGGTTCTAGAATCTAAATAGCCTATAGACACTTAACATTATAGACTAATTCTAGTTAAAATCCTTGACATAGCAGGTTATATTATGGTTACACCTAGTGCAGAAGCTAAGTAAGACTCTGTGTATATTAAAGCTAGTCACCCTAGGCATTTTTAGTTCTCTATAGAGATTACTTAGCGTTAATAATAACATTAACAGTAGTAACAAAAATTACAATATAACCTAGCAAGGCTAGAAATTGTATTCTAGTTAATAATAATCTTATTTCCAATAATCCTCATTTTTAGTTGTGCACTGGCCGTGTACACGAGTGCCGTCCTTACATGTCTATAAGAAATTAGTCACTTCTCTAGTATATAACTACTACATTTTAAGACTTACCCTTAGGAACACGCCTTCGTTGCTAACAATACAGCCAGGCCAATTGCCTGAATCCATTGTACCCCTAATAATACGACATGTGTTTTCAGTAAGCGCTTTACGATAACCCCACCTCCCATTACTAACTACCCCACACCTATTAAACTAATTAGTTACAAGTCTAGTGTTCTAGAGTAAGAGATAACTTTACTTACTCGCAAACTGTTTTTGCTTGTGCTGGCGTAAGAGCAGCAGCCACCCAGAAGGCAAAGAGGTGAAATTTCATGATATAAAGATAAAGCGTTAGGTAAATAGGGATAGTGATGTTAAGATGTAATCTAGTATCTTATAGAAGAAGTAGAGTCTAACTGTAAAGTTTAGAGAAGATCTAGAGAAGATTAGAAGAAGACATATAGAGGATTTATAGATAAAAGTCTTCTTCTTCTTCTTCTGCTTTTATTATCTACTATTTATATTAATAAGTAATATTCTTAGTACAAGGAAGACCTTAAGAAATATCTAAATAAAGTATATAGTATACTATAGTAACTCTTATTATATATATATATATATATATATATATATATATATCTTAAAGACAATTAATTTAGACACACCAGGAATTAATATAAATGCACTAGTCTTACGGACGTACTGCTGTTTCCTTTTCTGATTAGTCTAAAAGATTACTGTTATTGCAACCGAATTCTGCCAGGCCCACAGGAGGTAGCCCATCGCAGCCCATTAAGGCAGCCTAGGGGGGTTCTTTTTATGGCCGTGAAGAGTGCCCCTCTAGGGGAGATGTTAGTGTAATTACCTTTACCGCCTTTACAAAAATATACTATTTCTTTAGGCCAATAAGAGGCATAGAAAGCGGCACCTAGATAAGAGCAGCGTCTATATATTAATTTATAACGTCTATATATTAATTCTCTTAGTTATATATATACTAGTTGTCTTACTATCTTGCTTACTAGCTTTTTACTTAGTTTTAGTATTTATATTATTTTCTTTAATTCTATACTTTATAGCTAATATATATATATAGTAAGTTACATACTATAGTTAGTTACTTACTTCTTTATTATATTATAAAGACTACTTTCTTAACTATTTTCTAAAAGTCTAAATCTTGTCTAAAGTTAATATAACTTAATATATAGATACTAATAAGAGTTAGATCTAAGAAAAAACAACTATAGAAATTATTGTTTAACTTTAACCTTACATACTAACTTTAACTTTTATTAGTAAGAATAATAAGAGAAAGTTAGAGTTAAAGTTTAATAATAATTTATATAGTATTCTTTTCTAAAGTTTAACTCCTATTATTATATAATAAAGAAAATTAGACCTTTTTAAATTATAGATTTTCTCTTAATAAATAGTTAAAAAGAAGTATTTTTTATATAATAAGGAAGTATAAAGTAAGTAACTTACTATATTAAATAACTTACTATTTATATATATTATATACTAGTTTAAAACTTACTAGTATAAGTAACTAGGTTATAATAATAAACATAGTTTCTTTTCTTTAATTTCTATTATTATTACTGTCTTAAATTATTACTTATCTTAGTTAATCTTTCTTAATATACTACATAAGTCTTATAATTATTAGATAATAATATTTTCAAGTTTTATTACCTTTTAAAGGTAATATAAAGCTATTTCTAAGGGTATAGTTAAAGTAAAAGCTTTAGTAATAATGCTTTTATATTCTTACTCTCTGTCCTATATTTAGAGCACTCTAAAAAGAATACAATTATTTAATACAAGTGTTAAGACTTTTATAGTATAGTAAATAAGAGTTAGTAATTATAAATGCTTATATAAGCTATATAATATTATAATAAAATAAGATTAGGATTAAGCTTCTTTTTCTTAGCCTATTAATATTTTTATTTTCTTTTTTAGAATTAGCCTTACTTTTCTATACTAGGTTTAAAAAATCTATTTTTAGTATAAACACTAATATATATTACATTATACTAGGCAAAAACAATAATATAAATATATATAATAGTTACTAATATATTTTAGTATCTAGTTACTAAAAATAAAAACAATAGTAGATAGCCTTTATAAAAATCTTAAGATCTATAAAAGTTATCTAAGTATAAAAACTATTTTTAGAATATAGAGTTTTTACTTTACTTAAATTAAGACCTATCTTTCTAATAAAGGTAGTAGAATCTACTTTTATTAATTCTCTAAATAATTTAATAGTATATTTTATTATATTTGTCTTCTACTAAAATATAAATATAAATTATATTATATAAGATTATAGCTTAAGAAGCTTAAAAAAGTAAGTCTAGATTTTATAAGCCTATGTATTTTTAACCTAAACCTAATTATAAAAGTTAAGGTTTTTAAAATTACTTATAATTTATTTAACTACTAGTAATTTAAGTCTAGAGTATCTAAAATATATAAAAATAATTTTAATATACTAACTATAACACTAGTAGTTATAAGGTAAAAAAAGTATTATTATTATTATTATTATTACTATTATAATAAATACTTTTACTATAGCCCTAGTTAAGAAAAAGAGAGGGGATTAACCTAGTTGTTCTAATTACCTAGAATATAGTTCAAGTGGGTCTAGATTCATGGGGTGGGCTTGGTATTCTCCGCAAGGACTATAGACAGGCTCCTCCTTACACTAGGTGCATAAAGACACCTAAAGCGCCTGCCTCATCGGGCGTACCGTTCACATCGCCCGGATATTGCGAGCCAACTAAAATTGGCGGGTGCCCCACTGTGCATGTGGGTCCCGACCGGTTGCTAAGCGGACAGGACTTTCACGCCCAAAATGGGGTTGCCAGCATTCGGGATCGGACCGACCAGGGGTGCAAGGTCATCTGGCCGTGCGGGTGTCCCTGCTGCCAAACACATACCACTGCGTCATGCTAGCTGTAATGAAGTTATATTAGTTACTTAACGTAAACAATAGTTGACTTATGCGTAAAGAAGATTTAGTTTGAAAATTCAAAAGATAAAATATAAAGAAAGGTACGCCTCTTACTATATATCACAGCCCTGCTCTTAGTCAATTCAGATCTGACTAGGCAATACGCTGTTGTAGCTGCTAGGCAAAAGCACAGCAGCGACGTGTAAAGACGTAACAAGAGCAGAGAGTAAAACAGAGCAAAGCGACAAGAAACAATCAAATAAGTAGACAATAAACAAAAGTCACAAGGCAATAACTACAAGAGTAATCGCAGATAAGTATACAATAATAATTGTGTTCTTAGTAAAGGACTATCTTACCTAATATATCCCTAAAAGCTTAAGTACTAGCTATTCTTAGTATAAGAGCTATAGAGTATAGTAAAATTTAAGTGTTTTACTATTTATCTTAGATTATTAAAAGCTTTTACTTTCTAGTATACTAACTTATCTAAATCTACTTATAATAGTAATATAATACTTTAAAAAACTAATATATTAAAGTCTTAGAAAACCAAAACCTTATAAGAATTAAGATAATAAAGTTTAAAAATCTATAAAAGTATCTATAGTAAGAATATAGCTTCGTATAGACCTTAATATAGTATATTTATATAATATATATAGTATATTTAGAAAGACAAAATAAGTAACTCTATATAAAAAGAAGCTTAAGATTCCTTTTGTCCTTAAACCTTTACTACTATCTAATTATATTTCTAAAGTATTTTTATTACTTTATCTTAATTTATTAAGACATATTTCTCTAATACTACTCTTGCCTTAGCTATAAGTACTATTGTCTTCTTTATACTAGACACAAAAGACTATTTAGTATTCTATAGTACTCTATAATAACTAACACTAAGATTTTATTAACCTTAAGGTAATTATTACAACTAGAAGTTAATTTACTGCCCTCCTAATATATATAAATATTACTAGTACTTACTAATTAAATTAAGGCTAGTCTAACCTTAGGTATATAAAATTAAAAGCTAAATATATATATTATTATTATATAAGGTAATATAAGGCATTAATTACTACCTATAATTAGTAGTGTTGTTTTTTATAATAGTTATAAGCCTAGTTTACTCTATATTATACCTTTACAGTATAAGTACAAAGTTAGTGTCTAAGTATTATAGATCCTAGGGGTTTAATTCCCCTTGTAGACACTATAGGGCTAATAGACCTTATTAAGCTTAGTTAGCCAAGCGTTCTTCTATTACAGCGATTAATTAAAGACCCCTGATTAGGACTTAATAGATCACAGAGGGGGGTTATAGTAGCTTCCCTGTTAGCCAAGAAGTAGATTATATAACACAGAAGTGTCTTTATAATCTAGGGGGGTATATTACACAAGGTAATATAAGGCGTTAATTACTGCCTATAATTAATAGTGCTGTTTTTTATAATAGACTTTATAATTACTGTCTTATAAGTAATATAAGGTAGTTAAATACCTATAGTAAAATAGGATTAATAAGTAACAGTAAAGATAATAATATAAATATTACTATAACTATATTACTAGTAAAGAGTACTTATAAATATATAAATTTCCTACTCTCTTTACTAGTTAGGTCTAATAGTGCCTATTAAGAAATTATAAACAGTAACTCTTATATACTAAATATTTACTACTAGTAAAAGGCTATACTACTTACTATAAATAGAATACCTATATAGGTAATTAGTTACTCTACTTTACTATAATCTACTAGATAATAGAATCTAGGCTAGCATAGAAAAGCTTACTTAGGCAAAAACTACCTAATTTCCAGTATTACTGCTCTTTACTACTGTTGTAGTAAACGTCTATAATTCAAGCCTAATCAATTGTAGTAGCTCCTACGCTATTGGTGTATACCCTTGCACTGTGTCTCCTATGCAAGGTAGGAACCACAATATAGGTTGGTAGCCTAGACGTTTAGAGAGGAGCAAAAGAACTTGGACCCTGGACAGAAGCATTGTCTAGTTTAGTCAGAATTAGGTCAAAGAGGAGGAGAAACGTTTAATCAAGGAGGCCAAGGGGCAGTATAGGAACAACTTCTGGCGCCAGGAGACGTCAATATTGCTGCTTAGAGGGGCACTTGCCGTATAGGGGCTAACAGTTAACAACCTAGAAGTAGGTAGTCTACATAGAACAAGCATATAGATAAACAACACTAGTAAGACAGCTATAATGTGATAAACTGCAGCGTCCTGACATTTATGAAGAGAAGTAGTTGATTTTCCTAAGTCTAAGTACAAGAGAAAACTTGCCTAGAAATACTCTTCCTAATGTAGGTCTTATTAGTTAGAGGTACTACTCTATGGCGTCTCTAACTAGAACTAGCTATATAAAGCTGTCCTAGCTTTATAATATACCCCCTTAGTTATAAAGTCTATCTCTGTAACTAGATAAAGAACTATAGATATTTTTATAATAAAAGAAAACAAGATAGTTATTAGTTAATAATAGCCCTTTAAGCTAATTAATAAGTAATAAAGTAAATAATAGTATTATATAAAAGGTCTTTTAACACTATATCTTATTATCTATTATTATTTACTTTAGTAGTAGTTTCTTTTATTTCTTAAGGTATTTATTCTTTTTAAAATAAGTAATAACTAACTACCTACTAGTTAAATAATAAATATCCTTTAATATCTTATTACCTAACTTTTTTTTTTTTTTTTAACTAATAACCTATTAAGTAAAGTAAGTTAATATCCTCTTTGCTTACTATATATTCTAGTTTATATAGTAGTTCTAAAGCTATTCTTAGATAGCTAATAGTTAAAAGGAAGTAAAAAAGAAGTTATAGCCTTCCTCTTAACTAGTAATATATTTTAAGTAGCTTAAGTTTCTTAGTTAGTAACTATCCTTACTTCTTAAGTCCTATAGTTTTTTTAACTAAAAAATTATTTAAATTTATATTTTTACTAATAATCCTCTTTAACAAGAGAATATATTTATACCTAAGTTTAGACTCCTTAGCTTATATAGTAGTTTAATAGCTAGAACGTTTTTTAAGTTATATCCTTAATTAGGTATAATGTCTAGTTATAATCTTACTAGAGGTATAGATCTTAGCCTAGTCTTAGGTAACTAGGGTCCTAGTAGGATCTCTACTCCTAGGCCTAGTAATACTTTATCTATTAGTCTAACTAATTCCCTAGCTATCTTTAACTTAAATAAAGGAAGTATAGTGCTTCTCTTCTTAATTTACTTAGGCAAGACACTATAGGGAACTTTAATTATAGTTAAAAAGTATAATATAATCCTCTAAGACAAGTATACTAAGCGTAAGTTTCCTCTTTTTCTTAGTTATAAAGTGTTTTTTTACTTACTAATAGATTCTAGTTTATCTAAAAAGGATTTTATTAGTTCTACTAATTTAATAATAATAAGTGCTAATCTAAGTAGTTATAGCCTTATTTACCTCCTTTAATAGAATTAGAGAAAGCACTAAAAAGACTTTATAAAGAGGCCTATAAAGTATATATATATAGTAGTAAAGAAGGTATATTAAGAATAAATTATTACTTTATTTATTAAGAATAAAGATAATTATAAAGATTCTAATAGTAATTATATTTTAGATAAGTTAGAGAATAATTTACTTATTAATAATAATCTAAAAAATAATAAGCTTAGTTATAGCCTTTCTTCTTTACTTATTAATAAGAAGTATAAGTTAAGTAGTAGTAGAGGTTTAATATGCCTTTATAAAAAGCGTATACTTAATATAAGTAGAAACCTAGTTCTTAAGAGAGGTCTATACTAGGACTAGATCTACCTTAGCTGTCTTAAAAGCGTTATTTATAGCTCTTCCTAGGGTAAATATGCCTTAGTAGATAAAGATAGTCTATATAGACACTATATTAAGAATAATATATCTTATATTACTATTCTTAATAAGTTAGTTAATACTACTAATAGCTTTATTTATTATACTTACACTAAAGATATAAAGAGTTTAGTAAGTCTTAAATTCCTTTTAGTTATTTTTTACTTCTAGGACTAATATTCTAGGTAAAAGTTAAAGTTTAAGAGTTAGACCCTTTACAAAGGTATTACTAAGGTTAAGGCGCTTTATAAGAAGCAGAAAAAGAAGCTTAAGAAGACTAGTAAAGTAACTACTATTAACCTTACTAATCCTAGTCCTTATAATCTAAATATTTATCTATTTAGTTAATTAATTCTAACTTCTATTCTAGTTTAAGGTTATAACTAGGCGCCTAGTTTAGCTAAGAAGTATAGAACTATACCTCTAGGCACTACTCTAGTTATTACTAAGAAGAAGAGAGCTTTAATAGACTTTTTCTAGTTAGTTTCTAAAGGTAATATTACCTATAAACTTAGATTTATAAGTATAGTTAAATCCTTTAAGAGAGCTATCTAAGATAAGTATTAGCTATAGTTTTTAAGGTTAATTTTCTAAAGCGTTTAGAGTTTAGGATAAGAGAGGAAAAGTTTTAGACTATAAATTCTAGCCTAGGTTTTTATAAAGGAAAGTTTTTAGGCTATAATTTTTAGCCTAAATTAGTTTTTTTTTTTTTTAAGGTAGTATAATTAGACCTCCCTAAGAGGCAAAGTGTTCTATATTATATAGCTAATATAAGCTAATTTACTTATAGAATTAACTTATTTTTACTTTAATATCTTAATTATCTCTTTTTATATAAGATTATATATATCTATAAGATTAAGTAAAGAATAGAAGTGTTTAAACTTAGTGTATAAAAGATTTTTTATAAGTCTATTAGCTAGTATTTTGTTTATAGTTATATAGGTAATATTAAAATTACCCTTTATAAACTCCTGTTTTAACTATATATTTTAAATATTAATATATTAAAGCCTTATTATAAGTCTTTCTCTTTATTAGATTACTAGCCTTATTATTTACTAATTATTATAGTATATTCTCTAAATGTCTCTTATAGCTAGTTAGAAGTCTTAAAATAGACGTTTAAGAGCTATTACTTCTTTAGCTATTTATTCTAGACTTAAGAGTTTAGCCTTAGTAGTTAAAGTTATTACTATTGCTTAGCGTATAGCTTTCTACTAGATTATACCTCTAAATAGTAAGAAGATATAGCCTTAGGAAGACTTTCTTAACTCTTTATTATCTATAAATAAAGTATTACTTACTATTATAAGGGCTATTTTACTTTTTATATCTTTAAAGTAAATTATAAGGTAGTATATTAAATATAAGTATTAAATTACTTAGTTTACTATTAAAATATACTTCCTTAAAGGATTTATAAGGTAGTAAGATAAGGCTAAGTATATAAATATAACGTTAAGTTATATTATAATTATAGTAAAAAGGATTAAGCTAATCTTTGTTTAGTATTTATAGACCTATTCTTTTATTACTTAGCCTAGGTTATTTTTAAGCGTTATAGTTAGTAAAGGAGTTAATAAGAAAATACCTTCTATAAGGTTAAATTACTTTATAACCTTCTTAATATATATATTATAGACTAAAAAGAGTTTCTTTACCTACTAATCCCTTATAATATATATTCTAAGGTAGTATTTAGCTAGGCCTTAGTCTTTTATTTTATATACCCCTTTTAAGTTATTAATAATTTATTTCCTAGCTGCCTAGTTATCTTAGTAAAATATAATAAGAATATTATCTATATAGAAGATTATAAATACTTTCTATTCTTAGTTAGTAAAGAGACATAGATCTTTGTCTATAGGTTTTAAACTAAGGTTTTTTAGCTTTATAGAGAATTCCTTGTACTAAAGGAGGAGAGCGTTATATAAGCTATATAAAGTGTATATAAGTTAGACATGTTTTCTATATACCTTAAATCTATCTAGTAAGTAGTATATTACTGTTTTACTATTTAGCTTTATATTTAGAAATATATTAATAATATCTAGCTATTAAATTTTAAGATTAAATTATACTATAATTACTATTATAATATAGAAAGTTCTTACTACAAGGGTAGCTATATAGGTTTATTAGAGAGGGTTTTCTAGTTATAGATTACCTTATATATAGATCCTTGCTTTATAATATTCTAGAAAGCTATCCTTGTCTACTTTATATATAAATACTTATTTAAGCAGTAAGGGTTTAAATATTATCTCTAAAGCGTTAATTAGCCTCTAGATTTCTTTCTCTATTAGCTTATTAATTTTAATAAAATAGGCCTTTTTAAATAAGGATTTTAAATTCTCTAGGAGTTTCTATATATCTTTAAAGCTTCTTAGTAGGTCTAGAAGTTTAAAGACAAAATACTTCTTACTTAGTTTAGGGAATAGTCTAGTGTATATAGTGCCTTAAATTAACCTTATTATAATTATATAAAGGGTTTAATATATATAGTTTAATTCTTTAATTACTTTCTACTAATTAGGTATAAAGGTACTAAAAAAATTATTTTATTCTTTATTTATAAAGTAAAAAGTTATCTTTATTTTATTCTATAGAACTATTATATTATAAGTAAGTCTTATACTATCTAGGTACTTATATCTAAGTAGTAGTCTAGTTTTATTATATAAGAAGAAGTTAATAAGTCTTCTTCTATGTCTTCTAGACTAGCCTTTATTCTCCTCTTTAGTCTTAGGCAGTAATCCTCTAGTTTAATAACTTATTTTTAATAGTAGGGTTTAGCTTCTTACCCCCTAAGCTACTATAGCTCTATATATATATAGTCTTCTAGTACCTCTTCCTAGACTAAATAGCCTTTTTGCCCTAGAAGGCAACTAGTTTTAATCTATATAATATTCCTTTTGCGCTATTATAAGGTTATTATTTATTTAAACATAAATTATATCTTTAATCCTTTCTCTTAATAGAGATTAGCTAGAAGTAGTTATATAGGCACTACTTTTATTTCTTATAAAGTCCTCTAGTAGCTAGCCTTTTATACTGTCTTTACCTATAACAATAGGTTTAGTAACTAGCTTTAGATCTAGTGTAGACTCTAGTAATAGAAGATTTCTTTCTATAAGTTATATTAATAATATAGGTTCTATAACTTTATTAGTTAGTGTGTCTACTTTAACTATTATTTTAGAAGGGGTTTTTATTAGGAGATTTATTAAATCTATAACACCTAGAGCTTTAAGTACTATATTTAAGTTTATAGAAGGTGTCTTAAGCTTAATAATTTCTTATATAACTTTTAGTTTAATTATAAGACAAGAATCCTCTAGAGTATAGAACTTTATCTTATTAAAAGTTATATTTTAGGTAATAAATACCTAATAAAGTAATAAAACCTAAATCCTATATAGGTTATATATATTTAATATATAACCTACTAGGTACCTAATATATCCTTAGGGAACTACTTTAAAAAGCCTCTTCTTAATACCTCTCTCTTTTTTATACTTTAGGGGATAAGTGTAGTAACTATATATATATAACTAGCCCTAATATAGACATAGATCCTAGGTTATACTTATATTTAAAGTTAGCTAATACTATTTAAAATATTATTAGTACTAGGCTTCCTTTACTTTAACTAGGGATTTCTAGTTATTATGTTTTTAAAGGCTTATACTAATAATATAGGCTGCTACTATTACTGCTTTAGGCTATAAATTAGTTAGTAAGTTTACTATAGATATTATCTTAATTAAATAAATAATAATTTCCTAGCTAGCTTTCTTACCTCCTCTAATAGGTTCTTTAGTATAAGGCAGAGATAACTCTACCTTTATACTAAGTTCTTATATCTACTGTTTATAGAGAGTATAGCCTTGTATACTAATTATAGTATACTTAATATCTTATTAAATCTTATAGATTAATAACCTTTTTACTTTTATATCTACTGTTTAAATAGTTAGATTACTTTAAAAACCTAGTTATAGGTCTTATTAACTCTTAGGAAAACAAATAGCTAACTTAATTATTTATCTTTAATAATAAGCATCTAGCTTATACTATTAAAGCTAGTTAGATAATTAAATAGGTCTTATAAAATATAATAGTATAGTTATATTAACTTTACCTTTAATATTTATCTTAAAATCACTTATAAAGCATAGGTAGTAGTATAATATTTATATTTAAGTTATAAAGAGGCTTATATCTTAACTCTATATATATTTATAATAAGTTATTAAAGTATATCTAGTCCTAGATGTCCTAAACAAAGGTACTATAGTATTATATTATCTATCTTATCTCTCTATATATTATATAATAGTCTATAGCAGTAAGAAGCTAGTTAAAAATAATAAATACTTTAGTACTACTGTATAAGAATAAATAAGAGGAACAGAAGTTATATTAGAGGAAGACTAGGTTAAATTTCCTAATAAGGCAGTAAATTACCTTGTTCTTCTTAAGTAACCTAGAGCATAGTATATAATCTAGACTATAGTACTAAATACCTACCTTATATAACCTTATTTCTATAACAATATTTATATAGAAGTTTTTTATATAGTAAACGTTATTTAAGACAAAATTAATTAGTCCCTTTTTTCTAGTTAGAAGTCCCTTAATAACTCTAGTTCTTTTCTTAGTAACTAGGAATAAAGTAGATCCTACTTAGACTATCTTATCTAGACCTATGTTATAAACTAAAGATAGCTTAAGAAGGCTTAAGTTATTAACTAAGTGTATAGCTCTATATATATTAAACACTATACTTTTAGAGAGCGCATAGGGTCTATTATAGCTGTAGGAAAAATATCTATATAAGACGCTTTCTAGGTTATACTAGAATTCTAGAAGTATAGATTAATAGTAATATAATTTATTATAGTAGATCCTAAAGCAGAGCCTACTTCCTTAGACTTTTTTTTTTTATATCCTTCTTCTTAAAGTTTAATTACTTTTAACCTTCTTTAGTAAGTAATTTATCTAACTTTATTAATTAGTATATATAAAACTAACTACTATTTATCTTTTTAGCTATTTATAGATTTTTACTAATTCTTCTAAAGTTTAGTTAAAGATACTAATAGGAAATACTTATAGTATAAATTTAACTTATAATAGTTACTTAGTATTATTATTATAGGATTCTATAAAGTAATCCTTTATCCTAGGCATAGGTAACTTATTATTATATCTAAATAATTTACTAGGTTATATAGACTTTAGTTAATTTCCTTTTTATTTTACTAGTTAATTCTTATAATTAGTACACTAAAAGTAGCTTTGTATACGTAAAGTAAGTAAATTTCCTTGTTATTTATCTCCTGCTTAATAACTTATTCTAAGGCGTTTTTACCCTAAGTTAGTAAAAACTAAGTAAATACTGCTCTAAGAAAAGTTTTTATAGCTAAGTTCTTTATACTTTAGGTATTTTATATTACTTAGCCTAAAGGTAGCACTTATACTAATCTATATACTAAGAGGTAGATTTATATTAGTGTTAGCCTTAGCTAATATTACTAAATACTCTTCTTAAACTATTATAACTATAGTAGAGTTATTAAGAGTATAGTGCTATTTTAGAACTCTTATAAGAGCCTTTAGTAATATATTATCTTTAAGTTAATATTTACTTAGTGTTCCTTTATCTAGAGTTCTATATATACTAGTGTAAGTAGTAATAAATTAACTATTTCTTAGACCTAGGCTTTAATTACTTTATATATATATTCTTCTTTATATAGCTACTAAGTTCTTTTTTATATTAAGAGTATAAAGATTATTATATTTATAGTTACTAAAGTTACCTTTAATTATCTAGCTTCCTTTTATACTCTTAAGCTAGTTATTAAAGGATTAGAAGTCTAGTTAGTTAGTAATATTTACTTTAGAATTACTGTCTAATTAATATACTTCTATACCTTCTTACTTTTAGTATAGTATTTAAGAGTAATAAACTATTTAGGCTAATCTTGCCTTATAATAAGCTTAATAGACTTATTATAGTTAGTTATCTTATTAGTTTTAGAGGATATTATTTTTTTAAAGTAGTTAAACTACTTAGTAATAGATTAAAAGAGAGAGTTTTAGAACACTAGGTAATTATAATATTTAGGGGTTTTTTATGTAAAAGCTAGGCTTATAACTATAATAAACTACAGCGTCCTAATATTTATAAAGAGAAGTAGTTAATTTTCCTAAGTCTAAGTACAAGAGAAAACTTGCCTAGAAATACTCTTCCTAATATAGGTCTTATCAGTTAGAGGCGCCACTCTGTGGCGTCTCTGACTAGAACTAGCTACACAAAGCTGTCCTAGCTTTACAATATATAATATAAAGCTAAATAGCTTATTATATTCTATAGAATAAGGTCTTTTAACTAGCTATACTATTGCTTATTATGTTATATAGAATAAGGAAACAATAGTAATAAATTAAACAATAGCAGAGGTTATAGACAGCAAATACTGAATATATAGCAAGATTTAGGGGTTATTATATATTTATTAAGACCAGTAAACCTATTACAACATGTAAATCTAGGCGCAACTGTCTAGCAATAGACTAGGCGGCTACTACTAGTAATAAAATAATAATAGTTTCCTTTGTTTAGTATACCAAATAGAGCACAGGACAAAGCTTACTTAGTTACTCCTAGTAATCATTTTAACTAATAGGACCTAACTTGTCCTATTACACTAGCTATTCAAGATAGGCTAACACTAACTGTAGATGCACACTCTTTATACAACGGCTTATAATAGAAGCTGTTTCTTTTATACTAGAGTATATAAACCCAACATCGTAGAAACTAGATAGGTTCTACTTCTTATAGTAACTAGGACCCAAAGAATCAAAAAGGGCAGTCGGATACACAAAAGTTATTACTACCTAAGTCATCAAGCTATTATAGCAAAGCAAGCACTTACAAAAGGCATCTTATGGCTAGGTATTTCTTGGTGATCTTGGCAGGGTATAGTGTGTTCAGGTTAGCAATGAGTGTTTAGGTGGTAACTGTAATTAGTAAGAGATGTATATTAACCTTCTTTCTTATAGCTTTTCTATATTAACTACTAGGTTTTAATAGGCTCTTTGCATTCTCACCTGCTCCCTCTGGCGCCTTTAAATCAACCTGAAGTTTTGCTCGTTCTAAATTAGCTTTAACTTCCAAAGCAAAAAGAGCATAGTTTTCAGCATTCCCTTTCTTCTTCCAATCCGGGAGAGACAAACAGCTGTTCCTCCTTTGTTAATACTTTCTCTTTAAATACTAGAAGTATAGATTGTTTACTTACCTGTCCGGGTGGTAAGCGTAATCATAAGCGTAATAGTCTGTTCCGACTACTATACGTTGATGTAGCATTTCGTGTAGTAGAATCTGTCCACCAACTTCTATATCCTTCCGCCTATCCCTCCAAGATTCAAATGCTTCTGTGTACCTTTGACTAAGGCCAAAGTAACTCGGGCAAACCATTACATAGCTGTACCGGTTGTCACGAGCGACAGCATAGGTGTCTGCTTTACAGTACCGTGGATCTTGGGGAAAGCAGCCAAAAACTATACCATTATAACTACCGTCCTCGACACTCTCGGCATAGGTCACAGGCCGTCGGCCCATATTCCATATACTTTTGAAGACTTGATTCCCGATCTCTGTCGCCCTAGCGGCAGAGGATTCTAACGTCAGAGGTTAGCAAGAATTACCAGTATATTGGTCTTTGTCCACAGTAGGTAGACCACCCATACGTACCTCCAAACCATGCAACATACGCTGCAGTGGTATGAGAGTTAGGTTGGAGTAAAAAGTCAGACGCAGCACCAGCAAGTTCATGCATCCATTTCAGGTCGGCAATGATCCTCTGCACCTGAGAACCATTACAAAACTCCTTGCTTCCTTTACCAATTTTACCACCGACTATCTCTGCCTTTCGCTGGGATTGTCGTTTTATTAGCGGCTGAGGTGTTGTAGCTTCTAATGACTGCAAGCTAGGCGGTAGGATAAGGCCATCAGCTAGCACTAAAAATAGAAGGGTGAGAATACTGTATTGTATAAACGTCATTTTGTATTACAAATAAAGCAAGGTTAGTAAGAAGACTAGGTAAAATAGAGCAACAGAGAAAGGAATATCAAGGGGCTGTGAAAGACTAATAGTCTTATACTAAAGTAGCAAATACGCCTAAGGCCATAACTAGCCGTTTAATCCGCAAAAAGGGGGAAAGCACTTAGGGGTTGCAGCTAGGTTTGTCCACTCAGAAATATACTAACTAAACTATTATAGCTACTACATTAATCATGTTAATACTGTAATAAACACAATAAATAGCAGAAGTACGTGTCATCTGCTTCTGACTCGCGTTGTCCACTTTAAGTTTTTAATTAGTCCTAGTCTATGGCCAATATTTAACTACGGAGTTCCCGGTTAAATAATTTAAAGCACCTACCTTTTAGTTACCTTCATATTCTGGCTACCCCATTTGCTACGCTACCCACTTTAAACTTTTATGATATGTTCAATTTCATCTACATGGTTCTATTTTGTATAATACGCACCCCGTTGACAGCCTACCTTGCGTTAATTATGTGTTTACGGTCAAATTGACAGTGCACTTTAGAATCCTGCCAGTGGGTTAAACCTAGTTAGGAAACAGGTTACGTCAGGACCAGGCTAATTAATAAGCGGGCTAGGATTTAAAAGCTTATGCATCAGATTAACCCAGCGTCAGATTAACCTAGCATCAGATTAACCTAGCGCTAGGCTAAATTAATCCTGCCTATACTGCCTAGGCAGTAACTGCAGCAGTAGTAGTAGCACTAATTACTAGCAGAGTTGTTGCTGCCGCTAGGCTAAAAGGGCTACTTATTATTGCTGCTGTTGTATTATAGGGATTTACAGCAAAAAGGGCGTTTTTTGCATAGGTTATGGACTGCGGCGGTGGCGGTGGTGGCGGTAGTGGCAGTGCCTACTGAAATAGGTTTATCCCACTGGCAGGATACCAAAGTGCACTGGCAATTTACCTGTAACCAATTATGTAATCAAATCTTCAATGCAAGACATTTGACATGCAAAATTTGCGGTTTGGATCTGATCAAGGTCGCACAAAGCAGCGGCGGCGGTGGAGTCAGTGACTTGACAGTGAAAAGCACCGCTTAACGGTTATGGATGGTTGTCTTGATGACGGCTTAGGCGTCTTGACGGCGTGGGAATTATTCGGATAGCATCGGCCGGTCGCTGTTTGTCGCATTTGAGGGATGTCGTTGGTCGCTGACGATGTTGACGATTTCTAAGCGTCTTTCTGGCGGTGGAAGGGGTGTGTGATGTTGGCCCGCCGTTGATTCGAGACCAATACGGTCTTTCGTTGTTGGGTGCAGTGTTAGACTTGTGGAGCAATGTGGTGTCAGGCCAGGTGACACGTCGGCTAACCATACCGACCTGTTCTTAGTGATGATGTAGTCGCTTAAAAGGCAGATGGATGTGTGTGTGATCCGGAGGTCGCGGTGCTAGCCTTGTGCGCGCGCATTGTCTCGGATCCTTGAAGGTCGGTGAGAGGGCAGCGTGCAATAAGCCGTCGATAGGGGTAACGCGCTGCCGCCGCCGCTGCTTAATGGAAAAGACGTGTTGTCTCCGTCGTTATGTATACTGAAAAGGGAGAGGACCTAATTGTCAAAGTGTGGCAATTGGCAATGAGCCAGGGTGGGGCAAATGTCGCCGTCATTGGCTGGATGGATTTCCCTACTTGAAAGTGGCAATTTAGATAACAAATGCATTAGGTAAAAAGGCCACGAATTCAAGGCAGTAACTACAGTAAATTCAGTATAGATACACTATTAATATACACCTAATTAGCTAAGGATATTGTTATAATTAACTACTATATCTATATACTTTAAGAATTAATAGTCTAAGTTATAAATTCCTAATTGATATTAATTAAAGTAATATATAGTATAATATAGTTTATAAGTAACTAGGTTATTTAAGCAAGTAAGTTAGTTTATAACTTCTTATTACTAGAAATACCTAGATTTCTAACTATTTATTAAAAGTATAATTCCTAACTAAAAAATCTCTAGTTTCTTCTATTAGGCTTTAATAAGGTTTATATCACTAGTAAAAAATTATAAATATTAACTACTTACTCTATATTTAGTAGATTAAAGTAAGTCTTTATCTAAAGCTAGTAGTAAAGATAAATAAAGGCTTTATAAAGGCTAAGACTAGTATATAATTACTATAATATTATTTCTATTTATAGAATCTTTATTAAGAATAATAAGAAAGACTAGACCTAATTTAGTTAAAAATTAGTAATTAATTAGGATACACTAGGAATTAATATAGATATACTAGTCTTATAAATATATAACTATTTATATTTCTAATTAGTTTAAAAAAAGACTATTAGTATAAACTAAATTCTACTAGACCTATAAGAGGTAGCTTTTCTTTTCTTATTCTTCCTTATAATAAAGTTAATTTATTTAGCCTTAGTTTAATTTATACTATCTACTTATAATAGCCTTATAATATATTCTAAAGTATAATATATAACCTACTTACTTTTCTACTATAGGGTATATCTTAAGAAAGTAACTAGTAACTAATTATAACCTATTACTATTATTTAGCTACTTATTATTATCTTTTTTCTTTAAAAGTAGCTGTCCTAGTGTTAGCTAGTTCTATAAAACTAGTAGTATATTAAAAATATATTTATATTTTAGAATATATTCTCTTTTTAAGAATTAGATTTAATCTATATATATATTTATTATAGCTTTTTCTAAGAACTTATCTTACTTCTAACTTCTAGAAGCTATAGATTTATAAGGTACTAGCTTTAAATATACTTCTTAGATTTAATAAAATATTAAAATAAAACTTTATTTCTATATTTTAAAAAGAAATATAAAATATTAAATATAGATTATATATATTTAATAAGACATTGAATTTTTTAGTAACCTTTACCTTAACTTTAAATCTATTTATATTAAATTATAGTAAAATTTATATTTAGTATTATAATAGCTTTACTATACTTATAGTATATATCTAAGCTTTATAACTATAGTATACTCTCTAAAGCCCTTGATAGAAATATATTTTAATTATATTTTCCCTTTATACACTAAAAGCTAGTAATTCTAAGAGGTAGTATAACCTTCTAGTTAAGCTTTTATTAAGCTTACTATAAGATATATAACCTCTTTTATACTACAAACTAAATTACTTTAGTATAAAGCTAACACTTTACTTTACTTAATATTTCTTTAAAAGAATAATAAAAACTTAGTAGACTATTCTTTTTTAGCTTTCTCTAAAGTATAGCTTTTTTTTATAATAAATAGTCTTAGTAACCTCTTTATACTACTATATAGTAGTTTTATAATACTTTTAACCTTATTTAATAAGTTATTAAGACTAATTAATAGCTAATAATAGTACTCCTTTAATAATAAAAGTATACTTATTAATAATAAAAGTAATAAGGTTCTTAAGCTAATTTACTAACTTATTTACTACTATAATAATAATTTTCTTTTTAAAGTAAGGTAGCTTTTTAAACTATAGCCTTATACTATAACCTAAGTAACTAATCTTTTTCTCTTCTTATACCTAATATCCTTACCTTACTAATACCTAGTAATCTAGAATAAACCTTTAAGGCCTTCTTTAATTAAGTTAATACCTTTATAAAAGCTAATAGATTTAGTATTATAAAGTATAATAAAAAGAAAGTTTAAAGTTATCTTAAGTAATACTACCTCTAATATAATTAGTGTAGTATACTTAAACTACTAAAAGGTAATAGTATTTAATAGTATATATCTTAGAAATATAGTTATTAATAGTAGATTATTATAGAGGCCTAAGAGAAAAGTAAGTAGCTATTATATTAATATCTTAAAACCTAGTATAGTTAGTATAACTATAGCCTTAGTCTTAAAGCCTTTATTTATTCTTATTATTATAGACTTACTTAGTCTATAATAAATATAATAAATATAATAATCTAATAAGTTAGTATTTAGAATATAATATATATATAATTATTTAAGAGTAGTTTTTAAATATCTTATTTACTTAATAAAATATTTATAATACTAAAGCTTATATAAACTAAAAGAAGTTAAATAAGTATTTACTAACTATAGCTTTAATTAAGCTATTTAATAAGTAAAATATCTTATATAGTAAAGTAAGTAAATAATAAGCTAGACTATCTTATTAGCCTTATCTAGACCTTTTTTTATTATCTTTAAATATAAAAGTAATTCTCTAGAGTAATTAGTTTTAATAATACTTATAATACTAATTACTTTAAACTTTTACTTTTTTAAGCTACTAGATAAACTTATCTTAAGTTTATTTATAACACTATATTTAGCTTTATTAATAATAAAAGGCTAAACAGTTTTTAGTTTGTTTTAGTAAATATTTACTAACTTATAAACTAATAGTTAGTTTATTACTTTACTATTATTATTATAAACTATAATAAATAAATAAAGGCTATATAGAATAAGTAGTTCCTTAGTTTTTAGTAATAACTCTATATTTACTATATTAACTCTAATATTATATATAAGGCTAAATAAAAGTAGCTTAAGGACTATATCTATAGTAATAATATTAGTAAGTCTAATAATAAAGCCTATTTAATATAGTTAAATAGGTAATAGATTTAATAACTTTTAGAGGTAAAAGTAGTAAATAAGGTTAAAGATAGGAGATAAGAGATAAGATATAGAAGTATTTATTATTAAGTAGTACGTTTAGGGGGGTAATTTATATAGTTAAAAGTAGCTTATTTCTTCTATTTATAGTACTATAATCTATATTCCTTAAATATTGCCTTGCTTAGTAGATTTTACTATAAGTATTTATATTTAGGAGCAAGGGTTAGATTAATAAGCAACGTTGTTTTTAAAAGTAGTATTAGTTAGTAATATCCTATATAATATACCCCCTTAGGCGTTAGTATAGGTTACTATACGCCTAGATATAAAGGAAAAATAGTTCTTCTAGCGTAAAAGGGCTAGTTATTATATAATTATAGGCTACTAGTATTAGGTGTTTTTATTAGTAAGGCTATTTACTATAAGGCTAGCCTATACGCTAGTAAATATTTACCTTAAGGCTAAATTTATAGTTACTTTTTTCTTTTTTCTTTAATAACTATAATAATAATTATAAGTTATATTATTATTTTTATTATAATTAATTCTTAACTTATTATCTTTTTATATTACTATACTACTTTACTTAATTACTAATACTTTTTTTTTTTTTAGATGTCTTATAAAACTATTACCTTTAGTAAGGCTTATATATATACCCTTATAGCTACTATAGGCCCTAAGGCTATAGTAGTCTTATTACTATATAACTACTATAGTTACTATAAGTGTACCTTGTCTTCTCTTAAGGAGGAGAAGAAGACCTTTAGTAAGTCTATAAAAGAGTAAGAACCCCTTATAGATAAGTCTTATAAGTATTATCTTATTACTAGTTAATTAATTTTAGTACTAAAAATAAGTATAGCTTCTTAAAAGTAATAATAAGTAGTCTTTTTAAAGACTAGCCTTTTTAACTTTAGTTAAAAAAAGCTAAGTAACTTAGGCCTAGATTTACCTTTAATTAGTATATTACTACTTATTTACCTAGTTATTTCTTAATTACTAACTTATTTTATAAATAATAAAGTAGTAGTAAAGTAGTTATTTTTTACTTTTATATTAATAATAAGGAGAGCCTACTGCTGTCTCCTAAGGTTAAAGAGGATTTAGGTAATAATAATAATACTTTTATAGAGGCACTAGAGTACTAGGAGAGTATAGTAAAGAAACCTACTATTATTAGCCTTTATAAGTATTACTTAAGGAGTATACTTATAAGTTAATCTAATAGTAAGTATCTCTTAGGTTTTAGCCTTAAATATTACTAATATATTATATATTAGTATATATATATACTATTTACCTCTAAGGTTATTAGCCTAGCTAATACTCTTCTATATACTCTAAGTAATAAAAGGCCTTATATAAGGTAAGTTACTTCTTATTTATATAATAGTTACTTTTACTTATATATCTTTATTTTAAGTAATTATAGCTATATAGTTATATATATAGGTAGTCTTACCTTAAACCCTAAAGAAAAAGAAGGCTACTTTACTTATAACTATCTTCTTTAATAAGGACAAAGAGGAGAAAGATAAAGAGGAGGAGAAGTAAAAGGAGAAAAAAAGAAGAAGGTATATAATAAAGTAAGTAGCCTTAAGGATCCCTTTATAAAGGCTATTACCCCTAAGTGTTCCTTTAGCCTCTTTATTAGTCCTTATATATATTATAGTATTACCTTTAGTACTACTTATATATAGGCTAACCTTAATAGCTTTATTAGTAAGCTCTCTTTTATATAGGAAACTTACTCTATATTTTATTATCTTTTAGATAACTATATAAATGCCTTCCTCTATTAATAATAGGCTCCTTAGCCCTTAGGCTGTTTTTATTTTTTTAGAATATTAGGCTCTTTAGCCTATAGGATATTTTTTAATTTTTGCTTTAGCTTAGGCCCCTTAGCCCTAGGCTATTATTTAATTTTAAAGAAGTTTTTTACTTTTACTTTTCTTATTATTTATTAATTAGGTCCTTATTTCTTCTTATTTTACTATATACTATATATCTTATAAGTTAAGAAGTACTCTAAAGTACTTAAATTTAGCTTATAAAAGATTCTTAGTAAGTGTTAAGTACTAGAGGTAGGGGGCACTAGGGGACTACTAGCTATAGGGCTACAACTAGGAAAACTATTATCTAAGGGTTACACAAAAGCAGAGTTTACAGGAACAGGAGAATTAGGAGAAGGTAGATTAGAAAATAGTTATAATTAACCCCTAACTACGCTATTTATAGACTCCTCTACTTAGTACTATAACCCCTCTAACAGTAAGTCTATTTACTAGTATTTTGTTTATTAGTAAATATATAATATTAACTTTACTTTCTATATAGACCTTTTATAGCTATATATTCTAGATATTAATATAGTAAAGTTATATTATAATTCTTTTTTTTTCCCTTATAACTAAGTAAATTATCTATTACTTATTATATTATACTACCTATATATTATCTTTTAATTTAAGGTAAATATTATAAAAGAGGTATTTTAAGGTATTAAGCTCTTTAGTTATATAGTTAAGAGTAAGAAGCTTAGCTTTAGTTATTAATATTATAACTATTACTTAGTAAGTTACTTTCTAATAGATTAGGCTACTAAAGAGATATATAATATACCTCTAGGATAACTAGTAAGTAATTATATTATTAGTAAAAGATATATTACTTATATAGAGAAGTTATATACCCCCTAAGATACTAAAGTATATTAATAAATACAAGGTATAAAAAAGGTATTAAATATACTCCTTTACTATTTAAATATAGTGTACACTT
>NW_026850795.1:0-27723 GCF_030913465.1 Colletotrichum navitas
CATGAGAGGCAGTGTTATCTCTTTGATAGTGGCTCTGGCCGGCGTGCTCGTTACTGCCAACCCTACGCCGGATGCAGGTACCGACTGCCTAGAGGCTTGTAGGGCCCAGTGCAAGGCTGAAGGAAAGGCAAGTAAACGTTATATGATCTTCATTGCTCGTCTTAACCAGTGATATCTTTCTAATATACATAATAGGTCGGTGCAGGCCGCGTCCAGTGTTCTGGCAGCACTGTTACTTCCTGCACATGCAGGTAAGAGGTTTGGACCTCTTGGCAGCAAATCACCAGCTTGGGAGGAGGGAGGAGGGAGGAGTTTACTGGGACGTCAGAATCCCCACCAGTCACACAAAGATTGCAGAGATATTTGTAAAACCCTGGCTAATCGTCTCCTGGTCTTCAATCCTCAGCCAAGACGGCACCAGACTAAAGCCCATCAAGTAATACAACTTCTAAGTTCTTACCCTGATTTGCAACCCTTGATCAGCTCCACAAACGCAGTAGCAAATGGAAGAAATGAAACGAGCCGAAGATAGGTTCATTTGTTCGCACTGTGAAGACCCAGTCCAAAGATACTGTGGCAAGTACTCCAAGGGACAAGGTGATGGCAACGCGTTGCATCGATTTAACAGTTGGAGTGTGCACTCCGGTACCCATTATTCCTGTATTTATTACCGTCAATGAAATTAAGGGCGTTGCAAAGATGACAGATGGCATAGAGGTAAGAACGTAATACGGCCGCAAAGCCTAGGGGTTATGGCCAACTTCACTTGAACCAGCAATCTTGGTGGCGGTAGAGTAGGTCGGAATTAACAATGATGGTTAATAGCTAGATTTAGCTAGTTCTTTAGAATCCAGGGTCTAATGACTGTGACACGAATGGTATTATCAATTACGCCCTTCTCCTAGACTGTCGTAATGTTAGGAGGTTGCAATAGTAAGGACTAAAGGATTCAAAAATAGTAATAGTTAGGGGTCAATTATGGCAATTAATATTCCAAATCTATCCTTATTCTATGATCTGAAGATCCCTTTGCTCGCCCTTCAGTCTTTGGTTTATCTACCGCGTCAGTACTAGACAGATGATTATCGCACGCATCTAATAAATACAAAGACTACCACAAGGTGTACTGCACATTACGTCCAATTAGAAATACTAGCAGGCCGTCACACCCAAAGTTAAAGAATACTAAGTACTATATGGATTTAAGAATAGTATATAAATATACGAGAATAGTATAAGTATTTAAAACATCTTTTAAATTTTTTTTCTAAATTTTATAGTCTACCTACATTGTTTTATATAGTTTATAAGATATAGTGTCTTTTAGCAGGATCCTAGCGTTTCAAAATACCTTACATGTGGGGGTAGCAGCTATCCTCCTAGTACCTTAACCTGCTATTTAAACAATATTGCCTGCGCGGATCCACTAGAAGAGCAAGCAAGCAGAGCTAGGGTTTTGCATCTTTACAGAGAGTGTAACAAGAATTAGGTGTAAAGCATGTAATAAGTATTAGCTCTTTCCTTACAATGGCAACGTTTTCCTTGCTGCTAAGATGTGATGACGTAAATCACTTAGTCCTCTAGACTGGAGTTGTGCTTCCTAAATGTTAAAGACAGAAAATGTTACTTAATAACCAGGTTCCGATATTAGTAAGACGCGCCTGCCAGTGGTTTCCTCTACTAACACAGACACAGTACGCTTTCTTCCAAGATAATCCAACCTGCTTACCTAGGTAGGCACGTAATAGTAATAGGTACATGTTCAGTCTATCCTCGAAACCTAGCTTCCCCCTCATATACTATGTTTGACCATGCTCTTTTTTGGCGCTTCTTTTCTCTGTTGTTGCGTAGCCGATACTGAGTTTATAGCTTGCATGGAAGCTGAAGGATACCAATTCTGAAGTGGTTACATAGGCCCTTTCACCTCAGTATGCATGATGGTTGAGGTGTAACACAATTATAATCCGTCGCCTTTGACAGAAGTGAATATTTTACAGCACCAGTTAGCGCTCAGTTGGGATATTTGGAAGTAAGAAAAAAAGAAAACAAAATTCAGCATAAAATCAGTTGCCGCTATATACACGCAGCACCTTCGGTCTGACATCTTATAGGGGAAAACCTCCGGCACTAACGCTGCTTGGCTCCTGACCATCACAGCCATCCTTCTTAGATCCCGTCATTACAAACTCAACTTCCTTAGCAGCAAAAAACTGATTGAATGATATACGACAGCGTCCCATAGATACGCCGTCAAGCTTAACGGTATCTACAAAGGCACGGGCGTTTGCAGGTATGTCACGTGCTAGGCTAGCTGGATCAAAGCCTGTAGCTTTAACAACAACACTTCCAAGCACTTCATTTTTTACCTCGTACTGAGGCATGAATGGTGACAGCACCAGCATTTCGCCCGAGCCGGGCACAGGATAGAAGCCCAGCATATACCAGACCAGAAGACTTGCCATAGCAGCGTTATCATCGTTACCCGGAAGCCCGTTTCGGCTGATGTTGAAATTGTCATAGACGACGCGGCGTACTTGCTGGATCGACTCGGCAGGTTTCCCAACGTGATGAAAGAGAGTCGGCGTTTGGAAGCTGGGCTCATTGCCCGGGAGGTAGTAGCCCGCGTCAAAAAAGTGGTGTAAGCGTTCTTCAAATGTTGAGTTGCCCCCAAGCAGAGTAATCAATCCTCTCACGTCGTGTGGTGCATAAAAGCTGTATTCCCAACTGGAACTCTCGTACACACCATACGTGTTAGTGTTCTGTGTGCTGCATGTTCGTGTCTGATATTTGTCGAGTGGAGAGCAATCCGTCGGGTCTGACGGTAGGAAAGTGCCATTGAAACGACGGCGAGCTACAAAGTTGGAAAAACCATCGGATTGCAGATCCGGGTTGAAGTTTGCGCGGTATGACAGGCTGCGATTGAGGAGGGCATTGGAGACAGACTCAGGCTGGCCCAGCGCTCGGGCTGCCATGGCAGCAGTGAAGTCTCCAAACGCATACTCAAGCCCGCGGCTTGCCTCGCGCGTCCTTTGACCCGTAGAGATGGTATCCAGGAAGTCCCAGGCGACGTAGCCGATCTTGTTGTAGGACTCAACGCGACGGCCCGTGTGATCCCAATTGGGGGGCGCCTCGTTCACGTCATGCGCCAACGCATCCCAGAAGTCGTCGAGGCAGACATTCAAAATGCCTGCATGTGCCGCGTACTTGACGACGAAGTCGGCAACGATTGGAACGGCGTTATTGCCGCCTTGAACCCAGCCATAAACATTATTAGCCCGGCATTCGGGCAGCCACCCCTCCCGGCGCCATCCATCAACGTATGTATCGACAATTTGAGCCATCTCTCGCGGTGATGTTAGGGCCATCAGTGGAAATAGTGTTCGGTACGTGTCCCAGCTGCAATATAGGCCATCAAAATAAGGGTGTGAGGAGTTGGAGTATGGCGGCGGAGCGTTGGTTGTGGCATTATTGGGTGACAAGAAGGTCCTGTAGAAAGAAGTGTAGAAGAGCCTTTTGATAGTATCGTTTGTGTCGGCGGACAGGACTATACGACCTAGTTTCCTTTCCCACTCGGCGTTGCTTGCTGCGACAACCTCATCAAAGTTAGGCTCGGGGATTTCTCGTTCCATATTCTCACACGCGCGCTCTGGCGACTTAAACGATACTCCACGGCGCACGAAAACGAAATTTTCATCGCCACTCTCGCTGTACATGTACCGCACGATAGCGCCGGCCTGCGTGTCCGGCTTGAAATCGACCCTGTTCAGGCGCTCGTCAATGTGTGCCAGACTCCAGCTGTCAAGATCGGAGCGACGAGATTCCCACCCCTCGTCGTTCCCCCCATAGAAGGCATGCTCCGTTGCGGTCTTAGTGAGGGCCAAATCGACACATTGGAAAGCTGTGTATGCAAAGTGGCTGGGACCAAAACTGCTACGCCACGTGCCGTTCATCACGAGCCGCTGCTGGCTCCAGTTCACCCGCATCTCGCCGTATAGAAAGGTTTTCGCTGAGTCGCCAACCCAGTCTAGTACCAGCGTCGGCGCGGTATCCTGCGGGAAAACATATTTCTCTAGCGAAGCTGCCTGGGTGGATGCCAGTTCAATCCGTACACCACTTTCGAGTGACGTGCTAAAATAGCCAGGGAAACCTGTGTCGTTTTGGCCGTCGCCTATTCGGCGCAAAGACCGCTGCAGTTCCAGCGCAGGGCAGTCGGTGAAGGTTCTGCATACCACAGGCATGATGGGAAAGTTGCCATAGCTGCCTGCTGAGCTTCCAGTGCCGGAGTCATGCAATGGTGACACCCCACGCATTAGCTCAGTCGATTCAGACACGTACCCAGCCGGCGCATACCCCGCTACGTTAATACCCACCTTCGCCATTGCAAATGGGACTGCTGCACCGGCAAATACATTGCCTGGGTTGTCGTTCTGCGCTGTACCCGTAAAGACATTGACATACTGCGTGAGCGGCCCAGGCACCTTTTCTATGGCGAAGCTTCTTTTTGACAGGACCTGTAATAAGACTAAAACACCGGTTAAGTAACGCATAATAGTTTCTCAAGGCTAGACGCCAAAGACAGGTTCGTGTGTGTAAAAAAGATATATCAAAGACGATGCTTTTAACATATGGCTTTCTACACCACGTGAACTGGAGTTTTGGAATCCGACATTACTGGAAAGACTTTTACAAGAACAAGCGGGCCATACGACTTCTTTAAGATTGAGGAAAAGGGTAATTGAAATGGCCAGCACAGAAAAGCTTCCATTTAGCCTTTAGCATGTGACGCAATGGATCACTCGTTTCCTACCTTGACCTACAATATTAGCATTATGCGACAGTTTTAGGTTTAAGGCCTAGTAAGAATGAAATCTTCAAGTATGTTACGTAATAGCGAATAACTTGGGGTTAAAATTTAAACAGGTGAACCATGTTTTGAGTTCAATAGTCTCTGAGTTCCAAATACGCAAAGCTTTAACATGCCGCTACTAAGATCCTACCGAATACAAAGCAAATTACACACATAATTAGTGACATGAAGTATTTAATCATTGATGAAAACGATCCCTGGAGCTGTGTTCTCTCCGTGAAGCTGCTCAGGTTTGTGGCCCAACCACTCTGGCTGAGAAGAGGAAGGCAGGCTCTTATCGCTTTAAATCTGCATTGAGTGTTATCCTAGCCGCAAATCATATATTTATAGGAACATTTCGGTTAGTAATTTTTTTCTTTCATTCCAAAGAAGCCAATCAAATAAGAGTTTAGTTTGACAACGTACTTGACATAGCTATATAGTTAGAAAAGAAACGGAAAACGCAAGGAGTTACAATAGTCGCGTTTGCATCAGGGCAAATATAGAGATCAAACTTTTCTACCTGGCTGCCGCCGCAGCAGCAGTGAGTCTGTCCAATGACATCGTCGCGGTTGCGGGCTGGCGAGATTTGGCTGCAGTCCAAGCGGGCCTCAACGGCATGGGCATCAAGGTCATTAGGCAAGGCCAGAGTTACGACTGCAAAAAGAGAGAGGACAGGAATGGCGAAGAATTCTAATTTGTAAACTCCCTCGGGGATATTGAGGCGTGAGTCTGAGTCTCGTGATTTGCGTTTTCTCGTAGATGGGCGAGTGTATTAAGATTAATATAGATGGAAGCAGAAGGTGTCACTTTGGGGACCTATATCCTTGTTACTTTGCGAAATGGATTCTCTTCACTGCTCTGTGCACTATCCATTGAAAAGATTGACTGACAGCCCTATAATTAACCGCATCTTGCCTTCTTATTCGTCCTTGCAGCTTTCTCCTGATTCTATCATTCCCGTGCAATGTTGCTCTGGAGTATCACAGTGTACATGTAGTTTGAAAAGAAGAAAAACCAATGTCTAATAACCTTCCCTTTTAGTTAAAGCTCAGTGGCCACCAGAACATTATTTTTGTAGCTCTTAGAATTGAACACTTGGCAATCAAGTCCCTCTCCTGAATCGTACGCGAGACAGTCTAGATGTGGCGATACTCTAAGAAGGCTTGTGACTCTGGGTAGTTTCTAATGATCAGATCATGATATATCTAATCCTTTAACAATAAAATATAATATATTGTCATACTAAAAACGACGCCGTTAGTGGCAGAGCAGCAACTAACGCCTTATATAGGACCTATATAGGTCACAACATATATACTCTGAGAGACCGATCGTAGCATTCAATCCTTTGAGTCCTAAGCAAGAAAGTATGCGTTCTAAGTTAGGAATATCTGTTAGAAGCCAGTCTACAGCAGTTAATAGTACATATATTTGTAGGCTCTATCCCGGATGGTTCCCGTCCTAAGTTGATAGGTAGTTACACCGTGCCAATGTATTGCTGGCACAATGTAGAGAGGAATATATATATACTTGTATGTCTTTGATGTCTGCAGTTCATAATGCTAGTTCTATGTTGTTTATTTTATCTATTAACAATGTAATTAGGTAATATTTTCTTGGACAGACTTCGCCCATGTCATTATCAGTCTAACACCTTAAGGTAGGTACCAGCGCCATAAGTTTCTAGAGTCAATTAGTAATATGAGTAGTAATAATCAGGAGTGTACAGATCACATTGAAGCCTTGAAAATTAAATAACCTTGATTTGCCTCTTGCTGACACCGGAGTCATTGTGAGCCCCTCGATACATGGCGAAATTACATCGAAAATCCGGTTTGAATCGAAGGCTGGCTCTGCCAAGATGTCAGCTCGCTGAACTACTAATAAGATATGTGCATGGAAGGAATGCAGCAGGATTCGCCCCACAAAAGGAAGCGAGGCGTATCTTGGGTTTCGAACCCAGGTTAAAGGAAGGGTTTTTAGGCAGCTAGATAGTTATTTTCATATAAAGGGGGAGTCTTCTAGAAGTGGGAATGGCCGAGATGTAGAACACAGATTATTTTTGAAACAATATTTCAAAATGTTGAACACACTTTTGATCACTTTTGGGCGTCGATCCATAGCATTTTTGTCAATAGCGAGTCTTTTGGTCCTCTGCCTTGCCGACTACACTTTGGCAACCAAGATAAGAGCCGGCAGTGACCCCACGGTGATGAAAGTGGGAGACACCTACTACTCGGCTGAATCGGCAGATGGTGGCATCTATGTTCGTGCAGCATCTTCATTCAAAGGTCTCGGCGTCTCCAATGTTCGGCGCGAGAGAGTATGGTCTGATGCCAACAACAGGGGTGCTGTCTGGGCTCCAGAGATTACTACAGATCTCGGACGCACCTATATCTACTTCTCGGCAGGCGAGGATGCAGCTCATCGTATGTACGTCATCAGCGCTGACTCGCCTCTTGGCCCTTCCTCGGTCGAGTCTAAGCTCGCTTTGCCAGACGAACAATGGGCCATCGACGGCACCTTCTTTGTCTTTGAAGGGGAGGGCTGGTTCGTCTGGTCTGGCTGGCAAACAGAGAGCGAGAACTCGGAACAACCCCTGTACATCTGCCGCATGGAAAGCCCTACGAAGCCCATTGGGCAAAGATACATTATCTCGCAACCTCGGGAGTCATGGGAACAGGGTGACAGCCCCATCGTCAATGAGGGGCCCCAAGTGATCATCGACCCTAACGGCCAGCTGCACATCGTCTACTCAGCCAACGGCAGCTGGGGCAGCAGATACTGCCTTGCCGATCTTCGACTCCGCAAAGGCGGTAATCCTACGTACGTATGGGATTGGTACAAGTCGAATGGCTGCCTGTTCGGTTCGCATCAGGACAGGATGATGAGGGGCTGGGACACAACCCTGTATATTGACGGGCCAGGACACCACACATTTGCCCTCCTCGATGGTGATGTAAACAAAAGTCCGGGAGGGGCCGACCACATCCCGTTCATGTTCCATGGCGTCGAGAGGGGCACCCCGTACAGCTGGGAGGCCCGCAGTTGGTTTAGTGGCAGTTTTGTCTGGTGGAGCAAAACCATCTACAGCCGGAATAATGTCCCCGGGGAGAGAAGCAATACAGGATGTAGCTTCAAGTTTTTCGAATAAGCAAAGAAACTATATTTGCTTTTCTTTTTTCTTTCCATCCTTTCTCTTTCTCCTTTTCTTTTAGGGTTTTATCATTAGAGTATGATTGAGGGCTTCTAGCCAATGTTATCAAAGAGAGCTGGTCTTTGGACATAAGATCACCGATATCAGTTGAAGAATTCAACATCTGTTCTGCTACGCAAACTTTGCTCTCTCCTCCCCTGAACACAATGGTGTGGCAAGAGAAACAAGGAAACCTGGGTACACATAGTAAGAGATAAGAGCCTTTCAGTTCATATGCAGTCCCGCTAGGTGCCAAGCCGGGGATAAGGGCCGGACATAATAGAGTGAGATAGGATGTTGAGGGCCGCTAGCCAACAACCCATGGCGAGCCTTCTAAGCAAACGGAGGCGGATAGTACACCAAGTTTGTGCCCAATACTGTGGCACGGATAGCTATCCAGTGATATTATTACTGTGGCGCCTCGGCGGCCGCAAATAGCAGGGCCAGATGCCACCAGGTCAAGGAGTTCGTCCAGGTCTGGTAGTAGAGCCAGCAAGTTGGCTTTACCACTCAGGAAACGAAGCAATGCTGTCCTGGACGTCCCTTTTCCATGGCATCTCTATCTCGAGCACCTCTCGTTCGGCCGTCAACCTTAGTCACCTTACCTAGAGCCCCGTTGTGTCTATTGTGGAGGATGCAAATGATGCAGCTGAGGATACATACGCGCGCCTAGCGCGCCTCTTGTCGACACAGCTGGAGCATGTTGTTGACGACGTGTGATGGAATAGACGGCGTATAGTGTATATAGAAGTAGATTATAAGATTAAAATATTATATAAGAGACAATATCAAAAGGCTTGCGTATACTAGCACTGACTTCACCGTGACACGCTGACCTCTTTTCCTACATTATAGTGATAGCTAATTAATGCAGTGGGCCATGTTGGCCTATCTCAGCACGCATTCCAACATAGTCTGAGGAGCACCGAAATCTGTCACATACGACCATACCCATTGGAGAACTCGGGATCCCGTCCGCTCTCCCATGGATAAGCCAATGAGGGCCGGATTAGTAGTTGGGTCGGTGACGACCAGCGAATACCTGGTGTTGTATGTTTTCGACTCTTTTGTCTCCTTGTCTTGTAAGGTATCTATTGACACGCTCGCGAGCCTCTGTTAGTGGGCATGAGCACAGGAGGGTTTTGCAGTTGTGAATCATTTGTTGACGTGATAGTTGGCTTTGTATTGTTGCTTCCTGTGTATCTGGCTCAGCTAGCCTTAGCTGCCAGGGTGCCTCGAGCTGGGTCACATGGATGACCTAGTTTTCTTCCTTAGAAAAAAGACT
Source organism: Colletotrichum navitas (assembly GCF_030913465.1). Lineage (NCBI taxonomy): Eukaryota > Fungi > Ascomycota > Sordariomycetes > Glomerellales > Glomerellaceae > Colletotrichum > Colletotrichum navitas. The sequence goes on from NW_026850795.1 coordinate 9,331, forward strand.
GTTATACCGTGGTGATCACAAGTACATTCTGACCTTCGTCGCTAATATGCCACTTTTAAGTGAGATACTGGCAGGAGCAGTGCCACGACTATGAGCAACCGATGTTGCGTAGACATCTATTAGCCCTCTAGCAGTATGTTTTAGCTCTAGGGGCGCTTAGTGTAGTTTCTACTAATTAAGCGCCTATAACTCTTAAGTGTAAGAGTTCTCAGTTAGTAGCTAGTGTTACTCAGTAAATAAATAGGTTTTGATTATATAGATTATTTATTTTATAAGGTTAGTAAAGAAGTTAAAGTATCTTAATTTCTTTTCTTGTTACCTATCTTTAGAGGTTAAATAGTGTATCTTATTAACTCTTCTTGTTTCTAGTTGTCGTAATACCTCTATAATATTGTGTAGCCTTGTAGGGATCTAACTAGAGCTAGAACATCTATTAATATAGTACCTACTGCCTAGATCTACTATTAAGACACGTATATCTACTATCAAGTTCTAGCTTCCAGCAAAGGGACTCGAGTGAGTTCATGCTCGAGGTGTCGTTGGCCCTTTTGACAAGACCTTGTCTGATGGACTGAAGTTTGAGGGGAATTGTGCCTCCGTCTCGACGAAAATCCGACTCCCGAATGTTCAGCCTTCTATTAACATGATGCACCCTATGTATATTATATACCGCTGTAGATCTTGATGGCACTAGATCCGCCCTCATGGCGTGCCTGCGTGCCTCTCTTGGTTCTCATATATGTCGCCACACGAGATCAAACGCATGTACTCATCATGAATTGATACCCTGCTCGACCTTATCACCCATCTGAAACGGTGTGCTGCGTACGAACGAGGAAGTAGATGTGCAACTAATAACGTCGCAATTCAACGTTTTAAAGTTCAGAACTCTTGTCGGCAATTCTGCCTGATGGCACGTCCTACGAAACGGAGACACGAGTCAGGAACAACATTAACCCGCAGAACTAGGCTCTGAAGATTTTCCTGTCACGTCATAAACGCAGATGCACCCCGCCGGTTCTAACCAAAACCCCTGGGAAAGTTTTACTGTGGTCACAATCCTGAACAGAATAAGCTCCAAATACACGTTTCGCTCAGCGTCAATTATATTCCAGGAATCCCTATGAAATACTACGCCATTTACCTTGCGCTTGCCGCGCTGGCCGTCCTCGCCACCCGACAGAATCTAGCAGCCCAGTCACGTAGAAGACGCAGGCTCCACCAACAATCCAACGAGCGCGTCCTAATCCTTGGCGCTTCCAGTGGCGTTGGTCGCGCTGTTGCCAAGCAGTATGCGTCTCGTGGAGCACAAGTCTGTGTGGTGGCACGTCGAGTCGAGGATATCGCTGCTCTTTCTGAAGATTGCGGAGAGAGATGTATCTGGCACGCTGCAGATTTCAGTGACGTGGACAATTTGATCAGTCTAAGGGCTCGTCTCGAAGAGGAATGGCAGGGTTTGGACACTTTACACATCTGCGCTGGCGTCTCTGCTCTGCAGCCAATTATGGCTCTCACTGGGATAAAATCTGACGGCGTTGATGCAGACGCGGCAGGGATTCGAAATGCTGTCGACATTGCAGGACGGGCTTTGAAGGGTAACTTCTATGGACCGTTTGCTTCGGCTCTTACATTTGTGAGTTTTACTGTTGCTCATAGCATGGATACGGCACTAAGAGTTTACAGATCCCCATGATGACAAGAACCTCCCAGTCACCATCAATTCTCCTGGTCTCTTCAGTCGCTGCGGTGATCCCTGCACCAACGAGAGCGCTCTATGCAGCAACCAAAGCCTCTTCGCTCTTGATGTTCCAGTCTTTGGCAATAGAACACCCGAAAATTGCATTCGCCTTCATCCTGCCCGCAACTATCGAAGGCAATTTCCGGGCGTCTGCAGTAGATTCTGGCCCTGTCAGAGAAGATGACCCAAATAAGCACGGGTTAAGGATCGATTATGTTGCTGCTAAATGCATTGATACAGTTGATCGTGGCATCACTGGAAACGTCATCTTGCCCAAGTTTCCGTACGCTGTTGCACAGTATCTGTACCTTCTCTGGCCATCTTTCATCGAGGCTCGTGCACGCAAGAAGTACAACTTTAAGATATAAGAGAGTTTCGGGTTTAAATTATCGGTAGGATGGTTATGAAATATGCAAGAGCCATGGCGTAGTAAAATGCGTTTTTACGCCAGCCGCGCCGCCAACTTATTTCCGACTTGTCAATTTTGCTGAATCATACCGTGACCACTTTCTAGGTAAAGTTCGTTTTGACGTGCCCGCGTAGCTATGTCACGGAATGAATCTTATCACGGCCATCTTTTATTTAGGAATGGGAGAAACCGTTTGGCTGGCAGAACAAAACACAATCAGCCTCTACTACTACCTGGAAATGGTGGTATCATTATAGCTGTGGATAACATGCTATGAGAGAGGCCCCCCTCCCCCCACGTCGCCGTCCCGCTGCAGTGCATTCATTTGGCCTACCCGGTGAGTATGCTCTGAACCGGCAGATTTTGATAGCGTGCCATCTCCCCCGCAGCATTTCAAGATATACTTGGAAAAGCTTCCAGTTGATTGAAACAGTCGATCGCTGTCATTCACAGTTATTCAATGTCAATTACACTACCGAATAAGAGCAGTGATCAGCAGATGGATAGTAGCCCGTTACTGTTGAGAATACGTTCAAGACTGCAGGGTTGTAGCGTACTGACTTACGTAATGAACGAGGAAAACTCTATGAGTTCAGCGATATGGTGTCCGCGTTTGCATTTGCCGCATTTTGCCACTCATGTTTGTGTGAGCATCTATGCCTAAGTGACTGCCACCACTTGGTGTTGTAAATCACAGGTGATAACGAAATGCTACTCGTCAGATGGCAAGCAATAGGTTAACTGGTTTATCTGTAATCCTGACCGTCAAGATCATCCAGTCAAAAGATGTATCTTTGGCTACTGGGGTGAAGGTGGTTGCGGGGAAGAGACATGTAAAAACGACTGCACAGCTCCGCATAGAGTTTCCTGATATCTTGGCACAGGCAAGTTCGCCAAATCGGACGTGGAATCAGGCTCCACGTCAAATTGATATTGCAAGCCCTACTGGAGAGAACACATTTTCTGAAGATGTGCTGCACACCTGGCATTCAACAGTCGGCCAGGCGGGTAAAGGCGAAAGAGAGTGGAGTTGACCTAGCCGAGATCGCGAGAGGTGGTTTGGTTGTGTTGTATGTCTGTGCAGGTGGCTTAGGATAGCTGGTTTTCAATAGGACGAGACTTTTAGCGTTAGCGCCACAATGCGCCTTGTTTTGACTTATATGCCTAGGCAATCCAGGCTGGCTCTTAATGATAAAATCTACCTCCTATTAATATTCTGAATCTTAGTGATTATGTATATATTTGTTTCAAACTGATGGTTGCCATGCTAAGCGGGAGTACTCCGAATATATTTAGCTTTGGCACGAAAAATTCTACAATCCGGCATGGTGTAGCGGTTAGCATACTCCGCTTTCAAAGGAAGGCCCGGAGAGATCCGAGTTCGATTCTCGGTGTCGGAAAAGAACTTCATGCATTTTGCCTTTTGATTTCTCCTCCACTCCCACACCCCCCTTCCCCTGCTCTTTTTTTTTTCTTTTTCTGCTTTTTAAGCCGCCTTGTATACAAAATCCGAGTCATTACTAACATGTACACAGCATGTGTCTTGGAGAGCAAGTCAAGGTAGCTACTACATATTGTGCTCTATCTCATTTTTAGTACTCCGTACGCAGCCCAGCTAGGAGGGAGGGGGTGGTACCTGATGACATGCATCTATCCTAAAAGAGCAAAACCAACATTGTCGATGCGTCTCAAATTGTGCTTAACCAAGCAGTTTGTGCCCGTAAATCCCCTTCAGCTGTGGCGCTTTGAAGTACGATAGGGCATCAATGACCGTTCGAACAATAGCACTGAATCGGTTGTGTAGCTCCAGGAGATCATACGTGGTACGACCGCGGATATAGAGAAGGCCGTTCACCACGGCGTCGCGGCGGCGAGACGGGGCGTAGGGTATTGAGCGAGCGGGTGAAAGTAGATGTTGCAGATAGGAAGTGAGACGAAGTATCCTGATATCTTTTAGGGCTTTAGGAATGACGCTTGACGGGTTCTTGCAGTAAGAATACTTACTAGTATAGGAAGCAATGCGACCAGTGATAACCCATTACAATGTGTCAGAGCAGAAAGGGCGATCCGTGTAAACGCCATTTTGAATAAATACAGTGGAAGAAGAAATAATAATAAGCATGCCAAGCGGTCTTTGAATAAACAGAAGAGCCTATGCCAGTAAATATGCGGTCATGAACTGGCCTCACTTTAGAAGTATAACTTATGCAGCCATCGCGGATGATGAAAGAGTTGTCTCTGGTTGAATAACAAACACCATATCTGGATGTAGCACTGTTTATGCACTAATATGAAATCTTACTGTTGCGATGTTGACCATCGCGGATAAATATCGGAGTTATCAGGTTAACCCCAATGACTCATTGCCAGCAAATCCTCAGATATTTAGCCATAGATTCTCTAAGGATTCATAGGTAATAAGTTAGTTATTTAACTAACTAACCTATAATAATTATCCTTCTTTTTTTTATATATAATAAAGAACTATAGTTACCTTTATTATTTATTAATTACTACTAATATATATAGTTAACTATATTAACTTATCTTTTAGTATTACTAACACTAATTAGTAGTTAACTTTACTATTAACTATATAAGTTAACTTTACTATCTAAACTATAGATTAGTAAAGACTATAAGAAGAAGTAATTATTACTAGTTAATTATTTATATACCTAGAGTAGGCAAGTACTAAAAAACACCTTTATAAATACCCTTACTATAATAGTTTATACTAATTACTTATTATAATAGGTTAATTAATAGATCTATAACTAGTCCTCTTAACTAGTAAAAACCTTATTAATTTATATCTATTATATAAGCTTTATTACTTTTAGAGAAGCGCTTTTAACTATAAAAAACCTTTTACTTTATATACCTATAGCTAATTAGTAATTATTTATTATATTTTATTTATTATAAGCTCTTTAGCTTACTAACTTCTTTTTTTATATATATACTTCTTTTACTAACTAATAGTGTTAATAAGTTATTAATATAATAGTCTATTATTTTCTCTCCTTTTACTAACTAATAGTATTAATAAGTAGCTAATATAATAGCTTATTATTTTTCCTAAGTTATTTATCTATAAGAGTATATTTTTCTCTAGCTATTTATACTACTAGTAGTAATCCCTCTAATAAATATATATGCCTTTTAGTCTACTAGAAAAAACGCCTATGTTTAAGAGGTTATTAGGCTAATAAAGGGCAATAGTAAATAATACTACGCCTATAAGTAGAAGACCTAAGCTAAGATTAGTAAATATAATAAGCTTATAAGTAAGTAAGGCTTATAAGTTACTATACCTTTACCTATAAGGCAACAAGAAGAAGTTTATAGTAAGTATAATATACTACTTAATATAAAGTAGTAAGTAGTAGTAATTAATAATATATTTACTATATTTACTAACCTTATATAGTATATTCTCCTATAGTAATAAAGAAAAGACTATATTAAGAAGTTATTAACTAACTTTATAAAGGAGTAATAAGCTTTTACGCTTAATACTATTACTATATTTTATATTAGTAGTTATAAGTATTATAACTATATTAGTAGTAAATTACTTTACTATACTTATAAGGATTTTAATAAATAGTTTATAAATAACTTTAAGGTAATTAACTAAAAGGTCTTAATAAGCCTATATAACTTCTTTATTAATTATAGTGTATAAGTTAACTATAGTAAACACCTATTAATTACCTAATATATATTTAATATCCTTTAACAAAAGGAAGGCGCCTACTAAACTAATAAAATAATTATTATTATTAAAAGATTATTATATAACTTTAAACTATATCTTAAAGACCTTAACTTTATTAAGAATATTTAAGGTTATAATATAATCCTATATAGTAAAAAACTAGCTAAAGTATACCTATTACTAGTAATTACCTATTAGACCTCTTATAATAACCTAACCTTTACCTTACTACTGCCTTTATTAACACTAAAACCTTATATAATAGCTAAAATTAATAGCCTATATATAATAACTACTATACTACTATAAGAGCTTTTATTAACTATAGTAATATTAATAGTAATATTAAGGCTAATACTAAAGTAAATAAGTAACTTTATAAAGATATACTTTAATAACTAGGCTATAAAGTACACTAGTAGCTAGTATAAGACTATTAACTTAAAATTACTACTATTTTATAACTTTTATATCTAAGTAAGTATAATATAAGACTACTATAGAGTAATAATTTAAGTAATACTCTAAAGTAAACTATAAAAGTATTATACTTTTACCTTTTACTAATAGGTAGGTAATTTTAATACTTTAATAGTAAAGCTTAAAGAATAATTTAAAGGTAATTATAATAGGATTTATAGTAATAGCTATAGGTCTTAGCAATAGATTACTAAGCCTCTAGCGCCCTACCTTACTATCTAGTTTTCTAGCAGTAGAGCCCCTATTATCTAGGCCCTATAAGCTTAAGTCTTATAATATACTAATACCTACTATTAAGCCTTACCTAGTTAAGTGCCTATAGCTATTATCTTATAATTCTTAAGCTTTTATCTCTCTTAAGTAACTAGTATAGGCAAGATAGATTAGAATAATAGTAGATATACTAATTACTTACTAACCTATTATTAATATACTACTAGTGTAGACAAGCTATAGTTATCTATAGCTAAGTACTTAATATACCTAATTAAAGGTAAAGACTAACTACTATTATTAGAAAGGTTTATATAAGGACCTAATAAAGAAGAAGTACAAGAAAAGTCACTATTATAAGGCCTAGACATACTAGACTTACTAATAGTTAGTAATAATACCTTTATTAATAAATAGTTATAGAGTAGTTAAAGTATTAGTATAATTATATAAAGTTAAAGGGTTCTAGATCCTATATAGGTAATAATATTATACTTCTAAAAAACTATAAAGACTATAGTTAAAGAACACTAAAAAGAACAAAGGTATTATAAATACCTCCTATAAAAGCTTACTAACTAACTAGTGTAGTAACCTAGTAGAAAAGAATACAAGAAACCTTTATTCTATAACTATAGACTCCTAGAGAAAGAATCTATAAGTGCCTAAGTAATAGATTAGATTAATACTATAAAGGTAGCTAATAGGCTTTATCTAGGGAGTACTATAAAGTAATAAGTTAAATAGGCCTTATTAAAGGTATTTTTATTATTATAGATATAATAGTATAACTATAAAAAGAGGCTTACTAAACCTTTAGTCTAGGATAACTTCTTAGTGTTTATTTACTAAAAGTATATTAACCTAGAGGCCTAGGAGTAAGACTACTAGTAGAAGCTTTAAAGGATATAAATATATAATAGCTAGACCTTATTATAGTACTTTACTAAGTAGTTAGTAATATACTATAACCTTAGTATAGAAGATATAGAAGACTTAAAGGCTAAGGCTTACTAATACTTTTTTAGGTTACTTTACTTATTATAAAATAAAATAATCTAGTAAAAAGTGCTTATCTTCTATATAAAGAATATAGCCTATAAAGCTAATTAATTATAGTTACTAAAGGACTAGAAATTTAGTAAGAGGTTATAAAAGGATAATAAAAAGCGCCCTTAGAACACTAATAAGCACCTATAGAGGCCTATACCCTAATAAAAGGATTAGAAGAAAAAGGCCTTAAGGGACTTAAAGCTAGTAAATATAATATACTACTAGCTAAAAGGTAACTAGTATAGTAGTTAGTTATATAGTAGCTAGTTACTAAAAGGTTAACTAAAGTTTAAGTACTATTTTATTTATAACTAAAAAAGGTATCTTATAACTATATACTTAAAAAAAAAGTTTAATAGTATAAGTAATAGTAGGCTATTTAATTACTAACTAGACTAAGGAGCTACTATAGTATAGTATATTATAATAGACCTAAGAATTTAAGAGCTTAATCCTATAGAAAATAAGTAGGTATAAGTAATATACTTAACTTACTTATACCTTAGATAATAAAAGTACTTATTAAGGTAACTATAACTAGTATAGTAATTATCTTATAAAAGGATATTAAGAAGATTATAAAAGTATTAATAGATATATACTCTAAGGTAGACCTTATTAGTAATAGACTAGTAAAGTACCTAGGCCTTAAGCTAGCTAAAGTAAGAATACTAACCCTTAAGGTATTTATAAGAAAACTAATAGGTTAAAGAAAGGCTTATTAGTTAACCTTCTTCTTAATTAATAATTAAGGTTAACTATAGAAGATTTACTAACTAGTTATTAAAATAGACAAAGGAAAAGACCTACTTAATATCCTTATATCTAGATAGTCTATAGGCTAAGAAAGTATTTAGATTAATATAGCTACTAATAAGTAGTATTATAAGGTAATCTTTATTACTAAGCCTAAGGTAATTACTTATAATATAGTTAAAAATAAAGAGTAAGTATATATACTTTATATCTTCTATAAAGTTAGTAAACTAGTAAAAATAAAACTAGTAGATATTCTCCTAAAGAAGCTTAAGAGTAAAATAGTAACCTTTAATAAAGGTTTAGTAATAGGACTATAGGTCTATAATAAAGTAAAATATATAATTAACCTAGAGCTAGGGAAAAAGCTACTATTTAGGCTAATTTATCTATTAAATAAAAAACAGCTAGAGAAGCTTTACTAATATTTTACTAAGAACTTAGTAAATAGATATATTACTATATTTACTAGTAAGGCTAAAGCACCTATATTATTTATACTAAAGAAAAATAGTACTATATACCTTTATATAGATTATTAAGGCCTTAATAAGGTTATATAAAGAATTAGTATTTATTACTATTAATTAGTAAGCTATTAGATAGGCTTTAGGAAGTAAAATAGATCTTAAAGGTAGACATCTATAATATATATTACTATATTAATATTAAAAAGAAGACTATTAGAAAACAGTGTTCTAGACTAGATATAGTTACTTTAAATATATAGTTATACCCTTTAGCTTAATAAATACACTATAATATTCTAGGCGTTTATTTACTAGGCGCTTAGTAACTACTTAATATATATTATATTATATATATAGATAACCTTATAATTTACTTTACTATAAGGGAGTAATACACTAAGGACCTTAAGAAGGTCCTCTAAAGGCTTTAGATATTTAGACTATTTATAAAGCTATCTAAGTATTTATTTTATTAATAGAAGGTTAAATTCCTAGGGTATATAATTACCTTAGATAAGATTAAGATAAATAAGTCCTAAGTGTAAATAATTACTAACTAAAGGCACTAAAGTCTATAAAGATATCTAAGTATTCTTAGGGTTCTATAATTTTTATTATAAGTTTATCCTAGGGTACATAGGTATTACTACACCTATAATATCTTATTAAAAAGGTATATAAGTGCTCTTTATATATTTAAATAGACAAAGAAGCTAATATAGCCTTTAATTAGCTAAAGGTTACTTTCTTATTAGTAACTATACTAATATATTAGAACCTATAATAGGCTATATATATAAAATAAATATATTAATTAAGGCTATTATAGCTATTCTCTCTTAGTAAGTAGAAAGGTAGTAGTAACTAGTTACTTACTAGTTATAGAAGCTTAGTAAGATAAAGTAATAATAGGCTATAGGGTAGTAAAAGCTACTAGCTATTATAGAAAGATTAAAGTATTAGGCCTATTACTTTTAGAGGCTATTAGAGAAGTTCTTAGTCCTAATAAATTACTAAGTGTTAAAGGGTATTATTAGTATACCTATATAGGACCTTTAGAGAAAGCTTACTTACTAGGTATATAAATTATTAGTATTTAATTTTAACCTAGAGTATAGACTAAGAAAAATAAATCTAGTAAATAAACTATCCTAGAGGCTAGACTATATAAAGAAAGAAGTACTATATATAGATATCTTATTAACACTAGTAAAGAAGCTATAGCTTATTAGTAAGCTACTACCTAATATATACTAAAGGATTATAGGCCTTAAAAAAAAAGTAAAACTATAACTATATATATTTAGGTAGTAAAGGCTTTATTAAATAATCTTAGCTATAAAGTAAATAGTTCCTAGGATAAAGAATCTTTTTCTCTAAGTTAGTAGTAGGCTATAGGGTACTTTAACTATTTAGTAATAATTACTACTATTACTACCTAAGGCTAAAAAGCAAAGGGGTAATTAGAGAACGCTTAGTAAGGAGTTACCTAGGTAACTAAGGAACCTAAAGAAGCTAAGGTTATTATACTAAAATAATATATTCTACACTAAGTTATAAAGAAACTTATAACTAGTAAAATAGTATATACACTAGACCTTATAACTAAGATAAAAAAGCTTATTAGAAGACTATAGGCTAAAAATAAGTTTTACTTATTATAATTAGTAAAGGTATATAGTATAGCTAGTAAGTTAAAAGTATATACTATTAATAAAAAAGGTACTTTATTTTTTAAAGGAAGACTAGTAATCCTATAGGTAAAATTACTAAAGGTAAAGATCCTTTACTAACACTATAATAACCCTAGGGTAAGTTATATAGGGGCTACTAAGACTTTTAAGCTTATTATAAGGAAGTTCTATTAGGAAGAAATTATAAAAGATATATAATAGTATATTAAGGGATATAAGTATTGTCTTAGTATTATAGTCTCTAGGTATAAGCTATATAAGTAGTTATAGTTACTACTATTACTATTATACCTATTTTAAGAGATTTTTATAGACTTTATTATAAGGCTATTACTAAGTGCTTATAATAATAATACTAAGTATAACTATATACTAGTTATTCTATATTAAATAACTAAGTTTATAATATTTATACCTACCTAGAAGACACTAAATATAGTATAAATAGTAAAAATCCTTTATAAGAGGGTAAAGTATAGGTTTAAGATACCTAAGGGGATTATAAGTAATAAGGACAAGCTGTTTATAAGCCTTTTCTAGGAAAAGTTTATAAAAGAAAAAGTAATATATTACTAACTATCTACTATATATTACCTATAGACTAATAAGTAAATAAAATAAACCTATTAGATATTAGAAAAGTATTTATAGCTATATACTAATAGGTTATTAAATAAATAAGTAGTATAGCTAAATAAGGCTAAGTTTACCTATAATAATAGCTAATACTTTACTACTAAGGTATCCCTCTTTATAGCACTATATAGGTACTACCTTAGAAGTATAAAGTATATACCTAGTAATAAGGTTACTATATAAAAGGTAAAAAAGTAAATTAAGAGAATTACTAAAGTAAAAAGGTAAGTAGCTAAGGTATAAGTAAAGGCTACTAAATTATAAGCTACCTATTATAATAAAAGGCACCTATATAAGGAGTTTTATTATAAAGAGGTTATTAGGCTTTTAATAAAGAATATATACTTTAAGAATAAAAAGCTAGTACTATACTATATTAAAATAGCTATTATAAAGAGAATTAGTAGCTAGGTGTACTAAGTGTATTTTCTAGAGTAGTACTAGCGTTTATATAATATATTCTTAGTTTTTCTTCTAGAACTATAAGGAAAAGATTAGTAACTACTTACTAAAGACTTAATAAGACTCCCTAAATTAAAACTAGAAGACAATATCTAGGAAGTAGAAAAGATTATTAGCTACTAAAGTAGTAAAAATAATCTCTATTACCTAGTAAAATAGGCTAAATAGCCTATAAAATATAATATATAAGAACTACTAAGCTACCTAAAGGAGGCAAAGGAGTAGTTAAAAGGTATAAAAATAAAAGAAGAGAGTTTACTAAAAATAGGATAACTAGGATATTATTAGTAACTATTTACTAAATATATATTTATTATAAAACCTATCTAAGAACTATTTTATTTAACCTAAATACCTTATAAATATCTAAATAAAGATTAATAGTATAGAACTATTACTAAAGGTTAGTAATAGATTTATACTACACTTAAGTATTAAGGTTATAAGGATTAATAAAGAGGACACTAGCCTTATAAGTAGCCTAGAAGGTATTAGTATAAAGATTAATATACTTATTATAGGTAGCCTACTTTATATTAGTAATAAGGTTAAAGATAACTATTTTACCTTTAGCTTAGTAATAGCTTTACTTTTAAGGTTAATAAAAGTATAATTATTTACTAAGTGTTTAGTAAACTTATTATATATAAAAGTAGTAAGGTTACCCTAAGGGCTAGTAAAGAAGCTATTAAAGTAGCCTAGGCATTAGTAGTAAGCTAGGCTAAAGTAAAAGGCTTTACTAAGCCTTTACTAATAGTAAGGCTAAAGGAACTAGTAGTAATAGGATTATTAACAAGGATCTATAGCTTACTAAGAGCTTATATAAACTCTTAGTTATCTTAGTCTTTACTAAAAGCCTTAGCCTTAGCCTTAGTAGCTTTAAGGAGACTATAGAGGGTTCCTAAGGCTACTAATTACTTAGTAAAAAAAGGGTAACTAAGCTAGTTAAAGGCTATAGTATTATAAGTAACTATAGTAAAGTTAATATTAATTTAGTAAAAGGTATTATAAGTAAAGTAGTTTACTAACTAGTTATTAATATAGTAATATTTACTATAATACTTAAAGGAAAAGTTAAAAGTATTAGGCTTTAACTTAAATATATACTTATTCTCTTTAGTAAAAATATAAGTAGTCTTTAAGGTATAGGTCTTATAAAAAGTTATAGTCTAATAACTATAACTAATAAAAGTAGTACTATAGATAGTAATAATATAAGCTAAAATATTATTTACTAAGTACTTAGTAACTAGCTTATAAAACTTCTTAAACTAAGGAAACTTGTCTAGACACTTAGGCTTATTACCCTTCTAAGTAACTAAATTATACTCTTTAAGGTTATTAGTAGCTACTTATAAAGTAAGTATATAAGTATTATTATATAAGTAAGCTAATTAAAATAAGTAAAGATAGTTATATATTTTATTTTTATTAAAGATATTAAAAAGTCTAAGCTAGAATTAATTAGTTATAGAATAATTACTAAAGGACTACTAAACTTACTTAAACCTAGACTAAAAAAGTAATATACTTATAGTTAAAAGTAAGCTCCTAGAGGGTAGCCTACTTAAGGTAAACCTTATAACTACTTACTAAGGGGTTAGTAATATAGTTAGTAATATACTCCTAAGTAGTAAAATAGTAGACAAAAGCTAGTAAAATATAGCCTTAGTTAATACTACTAAAGGCACCTTCTTCTTCTAGGCAGTAGTAATAAATTATTATATTCTAATAGTACTAGGCTATACTATAGAGCTCTTAAGAGACCTATTAAAGAAAACATTAGTATTTAGTAAAGGCTTACTAATAGAAGATAACTTACTATAGAATACTTCTTTTTATTAACTTAGTAAAGAATATACTTAGTAATATAATACTAGTAATATAAATAAGGCTAGTAATATTATAATATATACTAGAAAGGCAATAGATATAAAAGTACTACCTTTTAGATCCTTAAAACCTTTATAAAGATTATACTTTATCTTAATAACTATCTATATATAAGAAATAACTAATATCTTAGGTAATTAGTTAGTAAAGCTTAGTAAAAGAAAAAGAATATAAATAAAAAATAAAGTTAAAGATAAAAAAATAAAGCTTATAAGATATTATAATAGTAAAAAATTATAGATTTATAATAATAAAAATTTACTAAAGGTTACTAAGTAAAAGAAAAAAAAAGAAAAGTAAACAAAAGACTAGTAAAAGAAAACTTTTTACTTAAGTAACTACTAAGTAAAAGAAAAATAAGCTAGGTAACTAGCTATATTATATTTACCTCTATATAACTATTTTATTTAGTAAATTATAACCTAGTAACTATTTACTAATATATTACTAAATAAAAACATAAAGTACACTTAACTAGATAATAATAATAAGGTTACTATATTCTAGAATAATAAGGCCCTTTAGTAAAAGTAATAAAAAGGAGTCTATAAGGTTATTCTAAATAAAAAAGAGAACTATAACTATATATTATTATTATTTCTTTAAAGGATATTATATAATAACTTTAGGATAAAGTCTAAAGAGGAGAAAAGTAATTATAATAGGATTTATAGTAATAGCTATAGGTCTTAGCAATAGATTACTAAGCCTCTAGTGCTTTACCTTACTATCTAGTTTTCTAGCAGCAGAGCCCCTATTGTCTAGGCCCTATAAGCTTAAGTCTTATAATACACTAATACTTACTATTAAGCTTTACCTAGTTAAGTGCCTATAGCTATTATCTTATAGTAATAAGGTATACTTAGCCTATATTACTAAGCTTTACTATATATTATTTAACTTAATTACTTATAAAAACTATAGTAAAAATAAACTTAAGATCCTTAAGTTACTTATTAAAAAGGTTATTAAACTAGTTATAGTAACTACCTATAATAGCCTACCTAAAGATAAGGATTATTATAAGTGCCTTATTACCTATTACTATAGTATACCTAAGTATACTATAGCCTTTCTTAACCTACTAGCTATATTTTATAGCCTTTATATATAACTATATAATAAAGTAGTAAATACTTTACTTTATTATAAGCTACCTATATAATACCTTATAAATAAATCTACTATAGAGGATAAGTAATTTTAAGTTAACTATAAGTATAATAGTAGCTATAATAGTTATACTAATTTATAGTAAATATAAGGTTCTTTATAAAGTAACTATTATAGTAAAAACTAGTATAGTAATAAATTAACTAAGAAGTACTTTATTTATAGTAAGCCTACTTATTAGTTAACTAAATACACTAAAGAAGAGTAGTAATCCTTATTTAACTAGTATAAAAGCACCTACTTTATATAAGCTTTACTAGCTACCTTTAACTACTTTCTTTTTAACTATAAAGGTTATAATATAAGTTATCTTTAAGAAGTAAGTAATAGTAAAAAATA
Source organism: Colletotrichum navitas (assembly GCF_030913465.1). Taxonomy (NCBI): domain Eukaryota; kingdom Fungi; phylum Ascomycota; class Sordariomycetes; order Glomerellales; family Glomerellaceae; genus Colletotrichum; species Colletotrichum navitas. The sequence continues at coordinate 24,371 of NW_026850795.1, forward strand.
ACCTCTTAGTAATAATAATAACTATATAGATATAGTATTCTTTATATTTACTACCTTCTTTATATAACTATTAATTAATAGCTTAACTATATTCTTTAAGTTATATAACTAAGTAACTACTTATATACTTACTTATAAAAACCTACTAAAGAAGCTATTACTTAGTAAAACTATAAAAACTAATAAGATATTTACACTTAATAAGTACTATTTAGTAGTAACTTTTTATAGTATTATACTTAACACTAGTATAACTAAAAAATTAACTACTAGCTATAAGTAATACTTTACCTTTTAACGTATATATATAGTAAGTAGCGTATTATAGTAAGTAGCACACGTCTACCTTATTTCTACTAGCTTTATCCTTATATTAACCTTTCTCTACGTACAACAATAGAATCCTCTTCTTAAGAAAGCTAAATTATCCTTATAATTACAGCTATCTAAAAAGACTAAAATCTATCTATATAAAAGGTAGCCTCTATCTACAATATACCTAAAACTACACTCTATTATTAACACACTAGAAAGGTTATATAAGCTAAGATATATTTAAAATTAATAAAGATAACTATATCTAAAAAGGAGGTAATTCTTAAAAAGGTTATTAACCTAATTAATTAAGGATTTCTTTTATAACAAGAAGATATATAAGATATAGCTAATTAACTCCTTAATATATATAATAGGACATATATTAGACCCTAATAAGTAGAGAACTTTATATAATAATAACCTTAATTAAAAATATAATTTTAACGTTAAATTAACTATTAGAGGGCCTTAGCTAAGGATCCTATAATTATATAAGGCTAGTTTATACTTATATAAAACATAATTATAAAGTATAAGATATAGGATTATAATATTTATAATTTTAATAAAACTAGGTTCCTAATAGGAATACTATTGTATATAAAGGTTATTATAACTTTTAACTAACGTAAAAGGCCTTATATAAAGTAGCCTAGTAATTATAAATAGGTTTCTATTATTTAAGGTATATATATAGATAGCTAGGTAATACCTCTATATATTATTATAAAAGGTAAATATTACCTTTTGTTATAGTACCTTAATAGTAAATTTTTAGCTATATAGTGTATTTACTTAAGTAAAAATAAATAAACTATAAATAAGATTAGCCTAAATTAGCTAAAGCACTTTAATTAGTATATAAAGTCTTATATAAAAGGTACTTATTACCTTCTAATCCTAGATAGCTATAATAGCTATAAATTAACTAAATTTAATAACTACTGTACTAAAGAAGGTATTATTACTTTATATATACCTCCTTATTTATTATATAAGCTTTAGCCTCTTAATATTAGCTGTTTTAGCCCTTTAAAGCACTTATATAGTAAAGAAATTAAGAAAATAATATAGATATAAATTATATATATTACTAAGGATAACTTTTTTCCTGCTTTTAAAGTAGTATTCTTTACTTTAATAGGTAAAATAAATATATAAGTAGGTTTTTAATAAGCTAGTCTTATACCTTTTAATCCTAAAGTTATTATTTCTTGCCTAGATTTTAAGCTAAAGACACTAACACTAGTTAACTTATATCTAACTAGCTTAGGCTTATAAGACCTAAAGACACTAACAATAGTAATTAAAGGTATATAAAGCTCTACCTTATTAAAAAAAAGGATTAGGGACTATTAAGGAAGTTTACTAATACTAATATACAAGGTAATTAACTTATAGTTAAAAGGTATTAGTAAGTTAGTATATTAACTTACTATTATTAAGGTAGAGAACTATTAACTTTATATAGGGATAAAGGTACTTAGTAAGTACTAAAGAGCTAAAAAGACCTAACTATATCTTAGAGGATTACTTAATATAGCTAAAGTAGAGGCACTACAAGGAGAAAAGGACGTTATTAAAGCTAGAGGTAAAGAAATATCCTAAAAGGGGGGTTATATAGAGAGTAGTAAACCACTTGTACAATAATATAGTAATTATAAGAAGACTAAATATAATATATAAACCTATAAGGTAGTTTAGGATACTAATAAAAAATAAGGTAATATATATTTTTAATTAATTTTATATAATCTAGTTAAATTAAGTTATTAAAAAGATAAAAAGGTAGGTAAATATATACTACTTACTATAATACGCTACTTACTATATATATATATTAGTACTACTTAGGTAAAAAGATACCTATAAATACTACCTAAGTAAGTAAAGTAAGTATTTACTTTAGTAGTAATAATTACTTTAAATCCCTAGAGGTAATTAGTATACTTATACTACTTAGTAACCTTATTTTTTATATAATAACTACTAATACTTTATTTCTCTTTTACTTAAAGGATATAGACTATTATAGTATAAAATTTAATAACTTTACTAACTAGCTAATCTAGGGTAATAATGTTATACTTATTATCTACTAATTTAGCTACCTATAGATACTTTTATAACTACTAGAGAAGAGTATTACTAGGTAACACTTAATAGATAGTAAATTATACTAAATCTACTAGTAATTTAGCTACTTATTTATTTAGTAACTTTATAAGTTACTTAAATATACTAAAGAAAATACTTCCCTCTTATTAATTAAAGCTATTAATAAGTACTACTACTACTACTAATTATACTCTAAAGCCTTTAGTTACTTTAAGTTTATACTATATAATAATAATAAGTTTAACTATAAGATCTTTATTAATATAATATATTTTAATAGTAATAAACTAGTACTTTATATAGTTAATATAGTAATAGTGTTTAATATAATAAGATTTTTATAATCTATTACTATAGAGTATATATAAGAGGCACTATAAATATACTAGATTAATATATATTTTAGCCTACTTAATTAAATAATAACTAACGTTAGCCTAAATTTTTACTCTAGTAAGTTTAAATATATTACCTATAGGTTATCTATTAAAGTAAAAGAAGTGCTTATTAAAGCCTATTATAGTATTAGTAAAGTTAAGTACTATTATACCCCCTTTTACTACACCTATAAGATTATTTATAAAGAAACTAGTACTAAACCTAAAGTTACTTTTTAACTTACTATTAAAATAATTAATAATACTACTAGCCTAAATAGCCTTGTCTTAACTCTCCTTGTTTTTAGTGTATACCCCTAAATAACTAATAAGTTACTACCTACTATAACTACTATATAGTGCACTAAAGCTATTAAGAAAGTAATAAATATAGTACACTAGATCTATATAAAATAATAGCTATAAAAAGTACTAACTATATATAATAGCCTAGATTTAACTAATATTATTACTTTACCCCTTTAATCTTTTATCTATATATAGTATAAAAAATATAGCTAGTAAGGCCTATTTACTTTA
>NW_026850796.1:0-27319 GCF_030913465.1 Colletotrichum navitas
GCGGTGTCGTTCCCGGGGATGCTCATAGCCGACTCATTCGAGAGCTTCTGGGACATAGTGATGGTAGCGAGGGTGAAGTTGCCGGCCGACTGCGTGGGCGTGACAAGGGGCTGGATGATCTGGTAGAACCCGGCCTCATCACTAAGCCACTTGGGCCCAAAGTCCTTAGCCACAAAGTAAGGCTTCTTGGTATCTGCGCCCAGCTCAGCAGCGTCAGTGTGCCAGCCAGTCAAGTCTCCGGCCATCTTGGCGGCTGAATACGATCCGTTAACGAGGTCGCGCGACGGTGTGAAGTTTAGCTGGGCATAGACGTCGAACGACTCAAGCGATGCAATAACCTCGGCTGGGGGCGAGCTGCTGATAGCATCGTAGGGGCTTGCGTCGTTGATGTCATACGGGCTCTGCAAGGGCGAGGTGTAGTTCGCGTTGGCCAGCGCGTAGAAAAGATCTTCGAAACCTCCGGGCTGAATGACGCCAACCATGTCGGTATCTGGGTCGAGGACTTGAAAGGTATGAGTGGTGTTGTGCGGGACCGCTCCGTAGTCTCCCGGGGTCAGGAGACGGGCCTCTTCATTCTCATACGTCTCGGCGGAGGCGGTCCAGAGCTGGAAGCGGCCCTTGAGACAAAAGAAATTTTCGTAATGGCTTAGATGAACATGTGGCAGCACACCGAGGGAACCTGACGCAGGGGCTCCAGTTGAAACTAGTGTGAACGCATAGTCAGAGCTGGGGCCCGTTACCGGGAAGCGATACGTCTGCGCGCCGACGACAACCCCGGGGATACCGTAGTGGCGGACTGCATAGGGCCGAGGCGAAGATGGCACCTCGGATACCCAGAGGGTTGATATGGTTTCGGCCGAAGCTTGACGGTGCAGAGGCGTACGGCCCGGCGTGTAAGGGATCGCGGCAACTACCGAGACGGAGAGCCAGAGGAGATTGCTAAGGACAGAGAGCTGCATGATGACTCGGTCAGGGAGGGGAGAAGTGAATTCACGTAAGATCGTGCGTGTATTACAGAAAAAAAAAAAAAACCACGAAGAGCAGTACTGCTGGCTAAATACATGAATGAGATACTCGAGGATCTCAATATTCCTTAACCCGCCAGAAATAATACAATGGGGAAGCAGTGATCTCGCAACTTCCATTCTGCGCGTCGTCATCAAAAGAGGGGGTTGGCCCACGCGGTTTTGCTATTTGGCCTGTATCTAACTGCTTCTGGCAGGTGCGCGCCTAACTAAGGGTTATTAAAGTTTCTGCCCCACAAAGAGTGCGCAACACCTTCCTATTGAGACTAAAGTCTCCTCTCCCACAAATAATGCGCGAACACCTTCCGGTTTGGTTCGCGGTAACTTGACTGCTTCTGGTAAGTATATCGTTCTGTTCAATGTATAGTTGTATACATGGGTTGTACCGTCACCAGGGGCGCAAGACTCCATCTGTCGCGATGCCTTCACGACATCGCGTAGCCTTGTGGGGATCCAACCGGAGCAGGAACATCTAATAATCCGTACCCAGCGCCTGGATTCACGCATATCTACGAGCCAGAACAAGCAGTCAGGAGCGTAGATAGTCAAGCCGTTTTCCTATGACTTTCCGTGATCGAATAGGTGCATCGTGACACCATCACACAGATGCTTCTCGAGTGCAACGAGCTCGGGAGGATTGCGAAGATGAACTCTCTATAAAAACTTTACTCTACCTACTTTCTTCGCCTGCCGTCTTATCAACTGTTATTCCACTCATCTCCTCCATTGACCCCAGCCAACCTTCCCTCTTACATACTTTTCTTAGCACGCACTGTTAGTGCGTGCGTGTGCACTACACCTACCCCCTTAATAGCTATAATACCTTAACAAAATATTGGCCCTTGACAACTAAGGGCTAATGACTCTACGCCTACTGCTATAGCTAAGTATACGCCTACCCTCTTAGGTAATATCTACTGTCTTTAAATTAGTAGTTAGTAGAAGTTCCCTTATAAAAAAAGACTAGTAATTATTCTTAGTTTAATAATAATAACCTCTACCTAAGAGAACTTTACTTATATAATAATAGACCTAAAATAATAGCTTAGTCTAAATATATTAATATATAGCCTAATAGTAAATAATATATATATATAGTAAGTAAATAATAATAGTAAGTAAACTATATCTTCTTATCCTGTTATTATTTTAATAAGTTAATTTAACTATATTATATAAAATTAATTAAAACTATATATTACTTTATTCTTTATTACTATCTTAAACTACCTTATAGATTTATATATTATATTTAGTCTTTTTATAATTACTATATTATTATATATATAGTTTATTACCCTCTATATAACCCTCCTTTTAGGATATTTTTTTACCTCCAGCTTTAATACTTTCTTTTTCTTTTTATAGTGCCTTTACTTTAGTTATATTAAGTAACCCTCTAAGATATAGTTAGGTCTTTTTAGCTCTCTAGTATTTACTAAGTACCTTTATCCTTATATAAAGTTTATAGTTCTTTACCTTAATAATAATAAGTTAATATACTAACTTACTAATACTTTTTAACTATAAGTTAATTACTTTATATATTAGTATTAGTAAACTTCTTTAATACTCTTTAATCTTTTTTTTTAATTAAGTAAAGCTTTATATACTTTTAATTACTATTATTAGTGTCTTTAGGTCTTATAAGCTTACGCTAGTTAAATATAAGTTTACTAGTGTTAATATCTTTAGCTTAAAATCTAAGTAAAAAATAATAACTTTAAGATTAAAAAGTATAAGACTAGCTTACTAAAAACCTACTTATATATTAATTTTACTTATTAAAGTAAAAAATACTACTTTTAAAGTAGAAAGAAAGTTATTTTTAGTAATATATATAATTTATATCTATATTATTCTCTTAATCTTCTTACTATATAAGTACTTTAAAAGGCTAGAATAGCTAATATTAAGAGGCTAAAGCTTATATAATAAGTAAAAAAGTATATATAAAGTAATAATTCTTTTTTCCTTATAGTATTTATTAAATTTATTTAAGTTATAGCTATTATAGTTATCTAGGATTAAAAGGTAATAAGTACCTTTTATATAAGACTTTATATACTAATTAAAATAATTTAACTAATCTAGGCTAATTTTATTTATTATTTATTTATTTTTACTTAAGAATATATACTAATTAACTAAAAATTAGCTATTTTAGTACTAAAACAAAAAGTAATATTTACTTTTTATAATAATATATAAAGATATTATTTAGCTATCTATATATATATCTTAAATAATAAAAACCTATTTATAATTACTAGGCTACTTTATATAAGGCCTTTTATATTAGTTAAAAGTTATAATAACCTTTATATATAATAGTATTTTTATTAAGAATATAGTTTTATTAAAATTATAGATATTATAACTCTATATCTTATACTTTATAATTATATTTTATATAAGTATAAACTAGCCTTATATATTTATAGAATCTTTAGCTAAGGCCCTTTAATAGTTAATTTAATATTAAAATTATATTTTTAATTATAGTTATTTTTATATAAAGTACTTTACTTATTAAGGTCTAATATATATTATATTATATTTATTTAGAAGTTAGTTAGCTATATCTTATATATCTTCTTATTATAAAGGAAACCTTTAATTAATTAAGTTAATAACCTTCTTAAGAATTACCTTCTTCTTTACTTCTCTTATCTTCTTTAATTCTAGGTGTATCTTGTCTTATATAATATATCCTATATATTAGTAATAAAGTGTTATACAAGGGACCTTAAAGACAGTAGCTACTTTTTATTTAAATATTTCTAGGTCTTTTTTAATAGCTTAGAGGGCAAAAATAATATAGTTTTTAATTAGAAAGGATTATATATTTATATATAGAGGAATATTAGTATAAAGGTTAAAGAGGTATAAAGAAAGAAAACTAGTCTAGTTACTATAATTATTTACTTACTATATATATATATTATAAGTTAAATATAATTAATACTTTAGTTAAAGAAAATACTAAATAAAATTATTTTCCTTAATAATAACTATAGATATATAGTAAATATACTTATAAAAAGTCTTTAGTAGTCTTTTTCTTAAATTAAAGGTATAAGTAATTACTAAGATACTATAGACTTTTATAATTACTTACTTTATATTATTCTTAAAAGAAATAAAGCCTTATAAAAAGTCTAGGTACCTAGAATAATAGTCTAGAAATAGCCTAACTAGCTAGCTTTAAAGCTAGTAGCCTAGATATAATTATAAACCTAGCTAATAGACTAGCTTATAATACTTTAGAAAAGCTTTTACTATTAAAGACCTCTTTAAGGTAAAAGAAATATATAAAAATAAATATAGTAATACTATATAAACTACTATATCTTTATTAAGATCTTAAACACCTAGGTTACTTCTTTTATTATCTATAGAGATATTACTAGAATTTATAAAGCTTAAGTTATAAATATTAAAAAAATAACTAAAGTACTAACTAGTTTTATAATTACTATAGACTACTATAAAATAAAATAAGCTATACTTAATAGCTACCTTAAGCTATCTAAATAACTTAGTATAACTACAATTAATAGTACTTAGGCCTAGTTATATTATAAAGTTATAGAAGTCTTAGTAATAATATATAACTACTATATAAACTTAATTATAATAATAAAGATAATAATTTAAACTTAAATATAAATAATAAAGAATTAATATATAAGTATAAGGAATTAATATATAAGTATAAGCCTTATATAGGTATAAGATATATACTCTTTAATTAGTCTAGGAAATAGATATTAATATAACTAAATTCTACTAGACCTATATAAGCTAGCCCTCTTTTTCTTATTCCTTCTTATAATAAGGTTAATTTATTTAACCTTAGGTTTATCTATAGTATTTACTTACTATAGCTTTATAATATATTCTATAGTATAAAATATAAGTATTTTATCTTTTTACTATAAGTTATATCTTAAAAGAGTAACTAGTAATTAATTATAACTTACTACTATTACCTAGCTACTTACTACTATTTTTCTCCTTTAAAAGTAACTATCTTAGTGTTAGCTAGTTTTATAAAGCTAGTAATCCTAAGAGATAATATAACCTTATAGCTAAGCGTTTATTAAGCTTACTTTAAGATATATAACCTTTTCTATACTATAAACTATATTATACTAGTATAAAGCTAATACTTTATTTTACTTACTATTTCTTTTAAAAAATATTAAAAACTTAGTAAATAATTCCTTTTTAACTTTCTTTAAAGTATAATTTATTCAGTAGTCTTAGTAATCTTTTTATTTTACTATATTATAGTTTAATAGTACTTTTAATCTTATTTAATAAGTTAAGAAGATTAATTAATACCTAATAATAGTACTTCTTTAATAATAAAAGTATATTTATTAATAATAAGAATAATAAGGTCTTTAAGCTAATCTACTATCTTATTTACTACCTTAATAATAACTTTTCTCTTAAAGTAAAGCCTTCTTTTGAAATATAGCCTTTTACTATACCTAAAGTAATAGATCTTTTCTTTATAAGTAAAATCCAAAGTTAACTAATTCCTAGTAATCTAGAATAAACCTTTAATACCTTCTTTAATTAAGTTAATAGCTTTATAAAGGCTAATAAATTTAGTATTATAAAGTAAAATAAATATTAATACTATAGCTAAGTTATATAATATACTATCTAATACAATTAGTTTAGTAAGCCTAGGGCTATAGAAAGTACTAATATTTAATAGTATAAGTCTTAAAAGAATAGCTATAAATAGTAAGTAATTATAGAAGCTTTTTTAAAAAGATAATAGCTATAAGATTATTATTTAGACTTTTAGTATAGTTAGTATAACTATAGTTTTAGCCTTAAAATATTTATATACTTTTATTACTATATAGTAACTTAGTCTATAATAAATACTATTAAGATAATAAGCTAATAAGTTAGTATCTAGGTATATAATATATATACTATTTTTTAAAAGTAGTTCTTAAATTCTTTATTTACCTAGTAAGATATTTATAATACTAAAGCCTATATAAAGTAAAAAAAGCTAAGTAAATATTTACTTACTATAACTTTAATTAAGCTATTTAATAAGTAAAATACTTTATATATAGTAAAGTAAATAAAATATAAGCTAAACTAACTTATTAGTCTTATTTAGACTTTTTTATTTTATTTTTTAAATACAAAAGTAATTCTCTAAAGTATTTAGTTTTAATTATACTTATAATACTAATTACTTTAAACTTTTACTTTTTTAAGCTACTAGATAAACCTATCTTAGGTTTATTTATAATACCATATTTAGCTTTATTAATAGTAAAAGGCTAAAAGGTTTCTAGGTTTTTCTAGTAAGTATTTTTTAACTTATAGAATAATACTTAGTCTATTACTTTATTATTATTATTATAGATTATAATAAATAAATAAAGACAATACTAAATAAGTAGTTTTTAAGTATTTAGTAATAACTTTTAATTTACTATACTAACTTTAATATTATACTTAAGGCTACGTAAAAGTAGCTTAAAGACTATACTTATAGTAGTAATAATAGTATATATATTAATAAGGCTTATAAGCTAATAATATAAGTAATAGCCTAGCTTAGTAATAAAGACTAGGCCTATATTACTATACTAGTAAGTAAGCCTTCTTCTTATATATATTATAAGGTCTTAATAATATTAAAGCTTATTATTCTTACTAAAACTATATATACCTTTAAGAAAGCTTAGACTAAGCTTTATAAAAAGTTTACTAACTAATACCTAATTATCTAGTACTTATATATAATATACTTATCTTTAGAAGTATAGTAAGCTTACTACTTTATTTAAAAATACTAGAACTTTAGTATTTATATTACCTCTTATATAAAATTAAGTAATAATAATATTAAAAGTTATTTTTAAAATAGTCTTAGTTACTTATATTAACTTATTAATATTATATAAGATATAATTAATAACTAAAAGCTATATTTCTAAGTAAATATATATAAAAGATAAAGTCTTTTAATACTAAAAGTATATAGGTCTTTATTTTAAGCTTTTTAGTAAATATTAAATACTATTTTTCTTAAAGTGTTTAGTATTAATTAAAAAGTTATACTAGCTAGTAAAAAAAGTAATACTTTTTAGTAAAAGACTATTCTTAGATCTTATTAAAGAATATAGTCTAGACTATACTATTCTTACTAGGCTTAGTATTTTATACTACTATAAGAGTTTTACTAAAATACTTAATTTTATAGCTTTTTATAAGGAAGAGGTATACCTTTAGTAGTATTTTTAGAAAATATCTTGTTTTAATTTATACTACTAGATTCTTAATTTAAAGATTATAGTATTCTTTTATAGTAGGCTAAAGAAGATAGTATAGCTTATTTTATTATAATTATTTTTACTAAAAATAACTACTTAATTAACTAAACTTATACTTTTAGTAAAAGCTAAAGTTTAAGAAGTAAAAAGTAAAGTTATTTATATAAAAGTAAAAATAAGTTAATATTAGCTAGGTCTATATAAAATAAAAATTCACTAAGTTAAAGCTAGATTTTAACTTTATTTTAGTAATAAATAAAAAGTAAGTCTAGTATTCTTAGTAGTAAAAGAATAATAAAGAATTATCTAAATAAATAGCTACTTTAGTCTAGTATTTAGAGAAAATAAAGTTAATAAGTAATAATTAGTAGTAATAATAAATTCTTATAGCTATATTATAGAAAGGTAGCTAAGTAGTAAGTATATTAAATATAAAAAAGATTACTTTTTTAAGATAAATAAGAAATAAGTGTAGTAAAAAGGCTAACCTTTATAGCTATAAGAAGTAGGCTTAATAAAAAAAGCTTTTTTTATAGTTATAGAGAGTAGGCCTAGTAAGAGAGGTAACCTTTATAGCTATAAGAAGTAAGCTTAATAAAGAGGCACTTTTTATAGCTATAAAGTAGGCTTTATAAAGGGGCTCTTTTTATAGCTATAAAGATAGTACTTTTTATAAAAGCTATTTTCTATAGCTATAAAAAGAAGCGTTCTATAAACCCTATTTCTTATAGCTATATAGGTTAATTAGTTAATAGTAGAAAATAATAATAGAATAGTAGTGTTAGTATAATTACCTTTACTATCTTTATAAGAATATTCTTTTTTAAACTAATAAGAGGAATAGAAACCTTATGCCTAAATAAAGCTTATATTTATATATTAATTCCTTATACCTATATATTAATTCCTAAAAAATAATAACATAGTAACTAGAAAAGTACTATATTACTAAAGACACTATAGATTAACTAACCTAGACCTAGATTATTACCTTAAAAAAGAAGTAAAGTTATTTTAACTTTTTAATAGCCTACTATTCTAATAACTTTAGTATAGATTTTAACTAATCTAGTACTTTATATATTTTAACTAGTATAACGCTAAACTATATATAAAATAATAGCTTTATAAGAACTATAGTATTCTAGAGACTATTTATAAGAATAAGCTATATAGTAAGCTATAATAGTACACTAAATATAAAAGACCTTTTAAGAGTATATATAAAGACTATTCTCTTTAGTTAACTAAGGAGAAAAGTATAACTATACGACTATTAAAGAGGTAATAATAAAGTATATAATAAAGAAGGTTAAGATAGTATATAGTAGTATAAATAACACTAAACTAGACTACTTAAGTAATAAATAAGAAGGTTATTAAAAGTTTAAGGCTAAAGGTATAATAATAATAAGTAATAAATAATACTTATAATAATAAGCTAGAAGTCTTTTAATAGTTAGACTAAGAAATAGAGAATATCTTAAAAAGAGGTATAATACTAAGACTTTTATTAAACTAAGTACCATAGTACTTTTATCTTTACTACTACTCTAATAGTAGTATAACTAAAAATACTATATATAAATATATAATAATTAATACTAACCTATAAGATAGCCTATATTTTTACTAACTAAGAATAAGTTAATATTATTATAATATAAGAGCTATAGTACTTAAATAATAAATATTAAAGATAAAGATAACCTTTAACTATATACTTTTCTCTTTAGTAATAGAATAATAAAATATAAAGATAAGACCTAAAGTTATAATCTATATCTAGAATATATAGTTAAACACTATAATCTTTAATATAACCTAATGCCTACTTTAGGAGATACTTAAGGTATAAGTCTAGAACTTTTACTATATTAATATCTATAGAAAACCTAGGATAAAGGTTATACTAGATACTTTAGAGGCCTAGACCTTCTATAATAACTTCTTTATAGTAGAAACCTTTAATATATAGCACCTAATATAGTAACTAGGAGTTATACTAAGCTATAGTTTAGTCTACCTAGTAGACTAGATTAATATATATTAACTTTTACTTATTAGCCTTTAAGGAATCCTAATATATAATATAAGGAATACTTTTAACCTAGCTTTCTTAAATATCCTCTTAGTAATAATTTAAGTAGCTTATTATTTATATACTAGCTTAGACTACTTAGTCATACTTATAATAATCTTAAACCTAACTAGAATAATACTAAAGAGAAATATAAAAGTAAAAGTAAATACTTTTAATAAAATTAAGAAATTTATAAATAAAGCATTATAAACTTTATAGTTATTCCTAGATAAGCTAAAAATAATAATAACCTTAATTAGGCTATATAAGTACTTATAGAGTTTTTATAGTGTATAATAGTATTAATAAATATATTATATTTTAAAAAAGGATAAGTAGCCTAGTAAAATAATAAATACTAAGAAGTAAATAAAGTATATTAAAATATAAAATAAAATAATAGTAAAAGAAGTATATCTATAAGAGTAAAAAAGCTATAAAGAGTAGTCTATAAAGCTAAAGCTAAATACTAAATAAACTAGATTAATAAAATAAAAATAAATAAAGACCTATATAAGGTAATAAGCTAATTTAAACTTATTACTTAGTTCTAGTTTCTTTATCTATAGGATAATAAAACTATAGCTACTATATTAACTAAGAAAGTAAAACTTTTTTAATAATAACTTCTAAAATAGTTTAATATAAGTATAAATATTAACCTATATATACTAACTATACTATAAAAGTAATTAACTAAGATAACTATATTATAATAGAATTTATAGTAATAGCTATAGGTCTTAGTAATAAGTCACTAAGCCTTTAGCACCTTACCTTACTATCTAGTCTTCTTGTAGTAGAGCCCTTATTATCTAGGCTTTATAAGCTTAAGTCTTATAATATACTAATACTTACTATAAAGCCTTACCTAGTTAAGTGTCTATAGCTATTGTCTTATAATTCTTAAGCTTTTAACCTAAGTAGTAGATTAGATTAACAATATAGAGGTAGCTAATAGGCTTTATCTAGAGAGTACTATAAAGTAATAGATTAAATAGGCCTTATTAAAGATATCTTTATTACTATAAATATAATAGTATAACTATAAGAAAAGGCTTACTAAACCTTTAGTCTAAGATAACTTTTTAGTATTTATTTACTAAAAGTATATTAACCTAGAGGCCTAGGAGTAAAACTACTAGTAAAAACTATAAAAAATATAAATATATAATAGTTAGACCTTATTATAGTACTTTACTAAGTAGTTAGTAATATACTATAACCTTAGTATAAAAGATATAGAGGACTTAAAGGCTAAGGTATATTAGTATTTCTTTAGATTATTTCTCTTATTATAAAATAAAATAATCTAGTAAAAAGTACTTATCTTTTATATAAAAAAATATAGCTTATAAAGCTAATTAATTATAGTTACTAAAGGATAAAAAACTTAGTAAAAAGTTATAAAGAATAATAAAAAGTATTTTATAACTACTAATAAGTACTTATAGAGGCCTATACTTTAATAAAAAGACTAAAAAAGAAAAACTATAAAAGACTTTAGGCTAGTAGACTTAATATACTACTAGTTAAAAAAAGACTAGTATAGTAGCTAGTTATATAGTAGCTAGTTACTAAAAGGTTAACTAAAGTTTAAGTACTATTTTATTTATAACTAAAAAAAGTATTTTATAACTATATACCTAAAAAAAAAGTTTAATAGTATAAGTAATAGTAGGCTATTTAGTTATTAACTAGACTAAGAAGCTACTATAGTATAGTATATTATAATAGGCCTAAGAATTTAAGAGCTTAACCCCTTAGAAAATAAGTAAGTATAAGTAATATACTTAACTTACTTATACCTTAAATAATAAGGTTACTTATTAAAGTAACTATAACTAGTATAGTAATTATCTTATAAAAAGATATTAAAAAAGTTATAAAAATATTAATAGATATATACTTTAAGGTAGACTTTATTAGTAGTAAACTAGTAAAGTATCTAGGTCTTAAGCTAGCTAAAGTAAAAATATTAACCCTTAAGGTATTTATAAGAGAACTAATAGATTAAATAAAAGCTTATTAGTTAAGTCTCTTTTTAATTAATAATTAAAGTTAACTAATGTATATATATAGTAAGTAGCCTATTATAGTAAGTAGCCTACTTCCTTATTACATAGAAAACACCCCTTTTTTAACTATTTATTAAAAAGCAAATATATAACTAAAAAAGATTAGGTTTTCTTTATTAGATAATAATAAGAGTTAGATCTCTAGAAAAAATATTATAGATATTACTGTCCTACCCTAACCCTAACTTTTTCTTATTATTTCTATAGATCAAGGTTAAAGTCAGGGTACAGGGTTAGGGTTAGATAATAATTTCTATAATATTTTTACTTACTTTTTAACCCTTATTAGCACCTCTATAGAAAGTTATATCTATTTTAAAGAAGATTTAGATTTTTAAAAAATAGTTAGAAAAGTACCCTTTAAGGTATAATAAGGAAGTAGGCTACTTACTATAATAGGCCACTTACTATATATATACATTATAAAAGATTTACTAACTAGTTATTAAAGTAAATAAAGAAAAAGGTCTACCTAATATTCTTATATTTAGATAGTCTATAGGCTAAGAAAAGATCTAGATTAATATAGCTACTAATAAGTAGTACTATAAAGTAATCTTTATTACTAAACCTAAGGTAATTACTTATAATATAGTTAAAAATAAAAAGTAAGTATATATACTTTATATTTTTTATAAAGATAGTAAGTAGATAAAGATAAAACTAGTAAATATACTCTTAAAGAAGCTTAAAAGTAATATAGTAACTTTTAATTAAGGTTTAGTAATAGAACTATAGGTCTATAATAAAGTAAAATATATAATTAACTTAAAGCTTAAAAAAAGCTACTATTTAGGCTAATTTATTTATTAAATAAGAAGTAACTAGAGAAGCTTTACTAGTACTTTACTAAGAACTTAGTAAAAAACTATATTACTATATTTACTAGTAAAGCTAAAGTACTTATACTATTTATACTAAAGAAAAATAGTACTATATACCTTTATATAGATTATTAAGGCCTTAATAAGGTTACTATAAAGAATTAGTATTTATTACTATTAATTAGTAAGCTATTAAATAAGCCTTAGGAAGTAAAGTAGATCTTAAAGATAAATATCTATAATATATACTACTATATTAATATTAAAAAAGAAGACTATTAAGAAATAGTATTCTAGACTATATATAGTTACTTTAAATATATAATTATACTCTTTAGGTTGATAAATACACCTATAATATTCTAGGTATTTATTTACTAAGCACCTAGTAAGCTACTTAATATATATTATATTATATATATAGATAACCTTATAATTTACTTTACTATAAGGGAGTAGTATACTAAAGACCTTAAGAAGGTCCTTTAAAGGCTTTAAATATTTAAACTATTTTTTAAAGCTATCTAAGTGTTTATTTTATTAATAAAAGGTTAAATTCCTAAGGTATATAATTATCTTAAATAAGATTAAGATAAATAAGTCTTAAGTATAAATAATTATAAACTAGAAGACACTAAAGTCTATAAAGAATATCTAAGTGTTCTTAGGGTTCTATAGTTCTTATTATAAGTTTATCCTAGGGTATATAGGTAATACTATACCTATAATATCTTTATTAAAAAAGTATATAAGTATTTTTTATATATTAAAATAAATAAGAAAGGCTAATAAAGTCTTTAGTTAGCTAAAGACTACTTTTTTATTAGTAACTATACTAATATTTTAGAACTTATAATAGACTATATATATAAAGATAAATATATTAATTAAGGCTATTATAGCTACTTTCTTATAGTAAGTAAAAAAATAATAATAACTAGTTACTTTCTAGTTATAAAAACTTAGTATAATAAAGTAATAATAGGCTATAAAATAATAAAAGCTACTATAGTAGGGTTAAGTAGTATAGTCCTAGGAATTATATAGTAGTTAACTTAAGGGATAGATTAATAGGAAGACTACCTACCTACTAATAAAGGGATTTATAGACCTAAGAAGAGATTAAAGAGGACATAATTATTTATATATAATTAGGATTATTAGTCTTAATACTTTATACAGAAATACACTACTAGTTATTACTATACTTTTATTTATTTAGTAAAATTTACTTTTTTTATAATTACTTTATTAATTTATACTTTTAGTTTAATATCTTTATAGATTAGGTCTAAGAATCACAAGACCTATTAATTAATATATATATTATTATTATTATTAGATGTTGTTGTAGTATAGGTAGTTTTCCTATGTTTTGCTCTTCCTCTTTTTCCTTTGTTAGGTAGCCTAGATGCCTTGCCCTTTCTTACTACTAACTATTATTAAAGAATTAGAGCACTAGGCCTATTACTTTTAGAGGTTATTAGAGAAGTTCTTAGTCCTAATAAACTACTAAGTATTAAAAAGTATTATTAGTATACCTATATAAGACCTATAGAAAAAGCTTACTTCCTAAGTATATAAACTATTAGTATTTAACTTTAACCTAGAGTATAGACTAAGAAAAATAAATCTAGTAAATAAATTATCCTAAAGGCTAGACTATATAAAAAGAGAAGTACTATATATAAATATTTTACTAATACTAGTAAGAAAGCTATAGTTTATTAGTAAGCTACTACTTAATATATATTAAAGAATTATAGGCCTTAAAAAGAAAAGTAAAACTAGAACTATATATATCTAGGTAGTAAAGGCTTTATTAAATAATCTTAGCTATAATGTAAATAGTTCTTAAGATAAAGAATCCTTTTTTTTTAAGTTAGTAGTAAACTATAAAGTACTTTAGCTATTTAGTAATAATTACTATTATTACTACCTAAGGCTAAAAAGTAAAAAGGTAATTAAAGAATATATAGTAAAAAGTTATATAAGTAACTAAAGAACCTAAAAAAGCTAAGGTTATTATACTAGAATAATATATTTTACACTAAGTTTTAAAGAAACTTATAACTAGTAAAATAGTATATATACTAGACTTTATTACTAAGATAAAAAAGCTTATTAAAGGACTATAAGCTAAAAATAAGCTTTATTTATTATAATTAGTAAAAGTATATAGTAGAATAGGGTAAGATTTTAGGTTTTTCTTTAAGTAGTTTTTATAAATATCTTTCTAGCTAAGAGAGCCTTAATTATCCTAATTACAATATTAAATTCTAATTAAGATTAACAAGATAAATAAGATATAGCATTTAATACTTATAAGTTAACCTTTACTTTTAATTATAACTTTATTATTATAGTAATATTATTAGTAACACTAAGAGATAGGTTAATATAGTTAACTATATATATTAGTAGTAATTAATAAATAATAAAAGTAACTATAGTTCTCTATTATATATAAAGAAAAGAAGGATAATTATTATAGGTTAGTAAGTTAAATAACTAACTTATTACCTATAAATTCTTAGAGAATTTATAGCTAAACATCTAAGGATTTACTAGTAATAAGTTATTAGGGTTAACTAAATAACTCTAATATTTATCTATAATAGTTAATATTATTATAAATATAACTAATCCTAGATAGTTGTTTAATCTTATATACTTAATTAGGCCTCTTTAGCCTAGTTAAGCTTTATACCTTCTTTATAACTATATAACTAAATATTAAGACCTTTTATATATAGTTCTATACTACTTAGTAATAATATTATTACTAACTAAGTTTAGCTACTAATTAATAATAAATATCTAATTAATACACCTTAGCCTTTATTAGACTAAGGTTTATTAATTAATATTATTATCTTTGTTGTAATGTTGACTATTGTAGATAAATATTAGAGTTATTAGGTTAACCCTAATGACTTATCGCTGGCGAATCCTTAGATATTTAGCTATAGATTCTCTAAGGATTTATAGGTAATAAGTTAGCTATTTAACTAACTAACCTACAATAATTATCCTTCTTTTCTTTATATATAATAGAGAACTATAGTTACCCCTATTATTTATTAATTACTACTAATATATACAGTTAACTATATTAATCTATCCCTTGGTGTTACTAACACTAATTAGTAGTTAACTTTATTATTAACTATATAGGTTAACTTTACTATCTAAACTATAGATTAGTAAGGACTATAAGAAGAAGTAATTATTACTAGTTAATTATTTATATACCTAGAGTAGGCAAGTACTAAAAAATGCCTTTATAAATACCCTTACTACAATAGTTTATACTAATTACCTATTATAATAGGTTAATTAATAGATCTATAACTAGTCCCCTTAACTAGTAGAAACCTTGTTAATTTATGTCTATTATATAAGCTTTATTACCTTTAGAGAAGCACTTTTAACTATAAAAAACCCCTTACTTTATATACTTATAGCTAACTAGTAATTATTTACTATACCTTATTTATTATAAGCTCTTTAGCTTATTAACTTCTTTTTTTATATATATACTTCTTTTACTAACTAATAGTATTAATAAGTTACTAATATAATAGCCTATTATTTTCTCTCCTTTTGCTAACTAATAGCGTTAATAAGTAGCTAATGTAATAGCCTATTGTTTTTCCTTAAGTTATTTATTTATAAGAGTATATTTTTCCCTAGCTATTTATACTACTAGTAGTAATCCCTCTAATAAACGTATACGCCTTTTAGTCTACTAGAAGAAACACCTATGTTTAAGAGGTTATTAGGCTAATAAAGGGCAACAGTAAATAACACTACGCCTATAAGTAAAAGACCTAAGCTAAGATAAGTAAATATAATAAGCTTATAAGTAAGTAAAGCTTATAGGTTACTATACCTTTGCCTATAAGGCAACAAGAAGAAGTTTATAGTAAGTATAATATACTACTTAATATAAGGCAGTAAGTAGTAGTAATTAATAATATATTTACTATACTTACTAACCTTATATAGTGTATTCTCCTATAGTAATAAAGAAAAGACTATATTAAGAAGTTACTAACTAACTTTATAAGTAAGTAATAAGCTTTTACACTTAACACTATTACTATATTTTATATTAGTAGTTATAAGTACTATAACTATATTAGTAGTAAATTACTTTACTATACCTATAAAGATTTTAGTAAATAGTCTATAAATAACTTTAAGGTAATTAACTAAAAGGTCCTAATAAATATATATAACTTCTTTATTAATTATAGTATATAGGTTAACTATAGTAAACACTTATTAATTACCTAACGTATATTTAATACCCTTTAACAGGAGGAAAATACCTACTAAACTAATAAGATAATTACTATTATTAAAAGATTATTATATAACTTTAAACTATACTTTAAAGACCTTAACTTTATTAAGAATATCTAAGGTTATAATATAATCCTATATAGTTAAAAACTAGCTAAAGTGTACCTATTACTAGTAATTACCTATTAGACCTCCTATAATAACTTAACCTTTACCTTACTACTACCTTTATTAACGCTAAAACCCTAAGTAATAGCTAAAATCTATAGCCTATATATAATAACTACTATACTACTATAGGAGCCTTTGTTAACTATAGTAATATTAATAGTAATATTAAGGCTAACACTAAAGTAAATAAGTAACCTTATAAAGATATACTCTAATAACTAGGCTATAAAATACACTAGTAGCTAGTATAAGACTATTAACTTAAAATTACTATTATTTTATAACCTTTATATCTAGGTAAGTATAATACAAGACTACTATAGAGTAGTAATTTAAGTAATACTCTAAGGTAAACTATAAGAGTATTATACCTCTATACTTTACTAATAAGTAGGTAATTTTAATACTTTAATAGTAAAGCTTAAAGAATAATTTTAAGGTAATAAGGTACACTTAGTCTATATTACTAAGTTTTACTATACATTATTTAGCTTAATTACTTATAAAAACTATAGTAAAAATAAGCTTAAGATCCTTAAGTTACTTATTAAAAGGGTTACTAAACTAATTAAGGTAACTACTTATAATAGTCTACCTAAGGATAAAGATTATTATAAGTGCCTTATTACCTATTACTATAGTATACCTAAGTATACTATAGCTCTCTTTAACCTACTAGCTATATTCTATAGCCTTAATATATAACTATATAATAAAGTAGTAAATACCTTACTTTACTATAAGCTACCTATATAATACCCTATAGATAAATCTACTATAGAGGATAAGTAATTTTAGGTTAACTATAAGTATAATAGTAGCTATAATAATTATACTAATCTATAGTAAACATAAGGTTCTTTATAAAGTAACTACTATAGTAAAAACTAATATAGTAATAAATTAATTAAGAAGTGCTTTATCTATAGTAAGCCTAGTTATTAGTTAACTAAGTATACTAAAGAAGAGTAGTAATCTTTGTTTAACTAGTATAAAAGCACTTACTTTACGTAAGCTTTACTAGCTACCTTTAACTACTTTCTTTTTAACTATAAAGGTTATAATATAAGTTATCTTTAAGAAGTAAGTAATAGTAATAAATAACCTATTAATAATAATAATAACTATATAAATATAGTGTTCTTTATATCTACTACCTTCTTTATATAACTATTAATTAATAGCCTAACTATATTCTCTAAGTTATATAACTAGGTAACTACCTATACACTTACCTATAAGAACCTACTAGAGGAGCTATTACCTAGTAAGACTATAAAAACTAATAAGATATTTATACTTAATAAGCGCTATTTAGTAGTAACTTTTTATAGTATTATACTTAACACTAGTGTAGCTAAGAAATTAACTACTAGCTATAAGTAATACTTTACCCTCTAGTGCTACTTAAGTAAAAAGATACCTATAGATACTGCCTAAGTAAGTAAAGTAAGTATTTACTTTAGTAGTAGTAATTACTTTAAATCCCTAGGGTAATTAATATACTTATACTACTTAGTAACCTTGTTTTTTATATAATAACTACTAATACTTTATTTCTTTTTTACTTAAAGAATATAGACTATTATAGTATAAAATTTAATAACCTTACTAACTAGCTAATCTAGGGTAATAACGTTATACTTATTATTTACTAATTTAGCTACTTATAGATGCTTTTATAACTACTAGAGAAGAGTATTACTAGGTAACACCTAATAGATAGTAAGTTACACTAAATCTACTAGTAATTTAGTACCTAACTATTTAGTAACTTTATAAGTTACTTAAATATACTAGAGAAAATACCTCCTTATTATTAATTAAAGCTATTAATAAGTACTATTATACTACTAATTATACTCTAAAGCCCTAGTTACTTTAAGTTTATACTATATAATAATAATAAGTTTAACTATAAGATCTTTATTAATATAATATATCTTAATAGTAATAAACTAGTACTTTATATAGTTAATATAGTAATAGTGTTTAATATAGTAAGATTCTTATAATTATTACTATAGAGTATATATAGAGGCACTATAGATATACTAGATTAATATATATCTTAGCTACTTAATTAATAATAACTAACGCTAGCCTAAATTTTTACTTTAGTAAGTTTAAATATACTACCTATAGGTTATTTATTAAAGTAAAAGAAGTACTTATTAAAGCCTATTATAGTATTAGTAAAGTTAAGTACTATTATATACCCTTTTACTACACCTATAAGATTATTTATAAAGAAACTAGTACTAAACCTAAAGTTACCTTTTAACTTACTATTAAAGTAATTAATAATACTACTAGCCTAGATAGCCTTGTCCTAACTCTCTTTGTTTTTAGTATATACCCTAAATAACTAATAAGTTACTACTTACTATAACTACTATATAGTGTACTAAAGTAATTAAGAAAGTAATAGCTATAGTGTACTAAATCTATATAAAGTAATAGCTTTATAAAGCACTAACTATATATAATAGCCTAGATTTAACTAATACTATTACTTTACCCCTTTAATCTTTTGTCTATATATAGGTAAAAAATATAGCTAGTAAGGCCTATTTTACTTATTACTAATAATAGTACTACTTACACTATTAATTTACCTTATAGCCTATATAACTTTAGGATTACTATAGTAAAACCTTACTACATAGAGGAAGGTTAACTAGACCTCTTTACACTAAATAAACCTACTAGCTACTTATATAAGCAGAAGATAATCCTATATATACTATATAAGCATAAGAAGACCTTATAAAGATACTTAACGCTAAAGAGAAGTATATAATACTATTATTATTAATAATAAACTACTATAATAACGCTATAGTTACTATAAAAGAACCTAATACTTATATTCTTTATAGAGATATACTTTACTATAACTATAGTGTTCTTAACTATAAAAGAAGAGGTAGACTATATACTTACTATTAAGCTATATAAGAAAGGGATTATTACTACACCTAGTAAACCTTTAAAGAATTAATAAGGCAGAGGTAAAAGCCTTTGTTAACTATAGTGTATTTTATATTATTACCTATAATAAGAAATCCTATAGTAACACCTATATATTTAAATTATAATAGTCTATAAAGTAAAAAGCAAAAATAAATAGCCTTATAAGAAATTATAGCTTATTATCTAAGGCTATATAGATAATAGTAAAGAAATAATTCTTATATAGTTACTTACTATCTAGTAAATAGCCTAGTAATTAATCTTTGCCTTTACCTCTTTACTACTTTAACGTAGATTTCTCCTCTAGTATATAATATTACTAAGTATATACCTAATTAGTAATACTACTAAATTATATTATTTTTACCTACTTGCCTATATAAATTTACTATCTTTACCTAGTAAATATAATAATAATAGTAACTAAGCTATTATATAGTATTATAAAGGTAAAAACCTACTAGTAGGTAACTTATAACTACTATTATAGAGAGAATCTCTAGATAGATTTATTAACCTTTAACCTTTGCCTATTAATATTATTACCTAATAATAGTAACTTTAGATTAATTAGTATATAAATAGATAATATAATTAGCCTTATAATAGTAAATTCTTTACCTATAAAGAGAAGAAGCTTAAGAAGGCTACTTTTATAGTAAAACCTAAGTAGTTACTTATAGCTAATAACTTTATTACCTTTAATAGTAGTATATTATCTATTACTACTAATAGTAAGCTTACCTTTTACTAGAAAGGCTAAGGTAAAAAGCTTTAACTTATTAATAAGAAATTACCTACTACTAGTAAGATTATATCTAGTAATACCCTATAGTGTATATATTACTTTATTTATTAACCTAAAGCTTACTTTAACTATTTAGTTACTGCTTAACACTAATTACCTATAGTAGAGGAGATTAAAGCTCTAAACTACTAAATTAAATAGTAAATTAATAACCTTAACTATAGCCTATAATTCTTACTAATTAACCTTATAACTACTAAGCTCTTTATATTTATTAATAGCTTATTTATAAATAACTATAACCTTACCTCTTAACTTAGCTTTATTATAGTTCTTACTAATAAATAAATTATTAAGTAACCTACTACTAATAGTAAAAGCTTTAAGTTAACTAGTAATATTGTCTACTTTAGTTTAATAAGTATAAGAGAGTTATATATAGTATACTTACCTCTAAGGTCTATAGGATAGTTACTAGCGCTAATATTACCTATATAATTAGTACTACTTTTATAATAATTACTAACTACCTTAAACTACTATAAATACCTATAATACTTTATACTAACTTATACTTACTTTATAAGTGCCTTATAAAACTTAGTACTACAAAGGAGAAGTAACTTATAATAGATATTATAGCCCTTTGCTAGTTATATAAACGCTATAAGATTTAAATACAGTAGATTTATAGTAGTAATAACCTAGTAGATAGATTTATAAAGTTATTACTAAATAACACATTAGAGAAGCTAGTTAGTAATAGGTCATTAGAGATATAGATAAATAGATAGGTTTTTTATATATAATAGACTACATAAGTAAAAAGTATTAAATACTTTTTAGCTTCTTGTTTTTATTATATTTTTTAGCTATTCTTTTAGATATAAATAATAGGGGATTTTTAGTACTATAGAAAGTTACTAGTGTTATAATGTTAACTATTGTAGATAAATATTAGAGTTATTAGGTTAACCC
Source organism: Colletotrichum navitas (assembly GCF_030913465.1). Lineage (NCBI taxonomy): Eukaryota > Fungi > Ascomycota > Sordariomycetes > Glomerellales > Glomerellaceae > Colletotrichum > Colletotrichum navitas. The sequence continues at coordinate 21,518 of NW_026850796.1, forward strand.
TAATGACTTATTGCTAGTAAATCCTTAGATATTTAGCTATAGATTCTCTAAGGATTTATAGGCAATAAGTTAGCTATTTAACTAACTAACCTATAATAATTATCCTTCTTTTCTTTATATATAATAGAGAACTATAGTTACCCTTATTATTTATTAATTGCTACTAATACGTACAGTTAACTATATTAACCTATCCCTTGGTGTTACTAATAATCTTCTTAGATATAGGTTAATAAAATACCCTTATATTTATAGGCACTTAGGGTACACTAGTAATAAGGCCTTTAAGTAAAGTTATTTAGATTAGTTATATATATACTAGCTATCTTATTACCTTATATATTAATTTCTTGCTTAGTTTTAATAGTGCCCTATAATAGAATTAAACTACTGATCTTTTTATTACTTATATAGTAGTAAGCTTTTTTTATAATAGAATAATAACTAAATAATAAAAATTAATGTAAGAATAATAAGACCTAATATAAGAATAATTAAAACTAACTAGACTAGAATAAAAGAATAAGACTTACCTAATTAAATATATAGGTATATATTTAACCTTAAAAAGACCTAACTAAAAGAAAGTAATAATTAGTAATATTTACTAGTAGTATAAAAGATAAGACTAAGAATCTTATATACTAGCCTTCTCTTCTCTCTAATTAAGAAAAGCTACTTACTATTATAAAAGATAGTAAAGAATAAAGATAGTAAAAACTAGACTTAACTATAGAAGTATTAAGAATAGTAACTATATTACTAAGAAACTACCTTCTTAGACTAGAGTATAATACCTTAATAACCTTTATATAGACTAAATCTCTCTCTATTATATAATTTTATAAGACTACTAGCCTAATTAGGCTAAAGTTAATTTCTACTTATAAAAATAGTGTTTTATAATTAATAAGGTTATAATAAAGAAGTATATATAAGCCTTTAGCCTTAATCTTAGCTTTACTTATACTATACTTTACTAAAAGATATAGTAATAAATAAAGCTTTATACTTAAGAAGTATTATATAATACCTTTATTACTTTAATTAATGTTATACCTCTTAAAAAATAATAATATTAACTTTTAATAGTACTTAATATTTACTTTTTTTATAAAGACTTTTTCTTAGTTATATACTACTATTTTTTAGTTACTAAGATACCTAATACTACTTTATTAGTGTTAATTTTTAACTTTAACCTAGATATATTTAATTAGACTACTTTTAGCCTTAGTAAGTCTTTTTAAGAATACTATAAGACCTAGGTGTTTAACTTTAATTTAGACCTGGAATAAGTAAAAGACTTTAGTACTATAGCCTCTTGAAAGATATAAACAAAATACAAAAAAATAAACTAGTTTAACTACTTTAATTAGGCTTATAAGACCTCTCTAGTAACTATTAGTTAAATACTTTTAAGAAATAATATATCTTTACTACTTATAATAATTATACTAAGTAATATATAATAACTAAGCTAGTTACTTTTACTACTACTAACTAAGAATACTTTTAATATAGTACTAGAAGCTTTCTAGTCTTTAGCCTTATATATTTATTAAAATACTACCCTTTAGTTCTCTAAAAGTATTTACCTTTAATAGCTATAATATTACTTACTTTCTAGATAAGTATAAGCCTTTAGTAAAGTTAACTAGTTACCTAGATTAAGAAAAAGTAACTACTTTACTATAGTATTTACCTAATAAATACTAAGTAACTATTGAAAGTAAAGCTAGTACTTACACCTAGGCTTAGTTAAAAGAATACCTTTTAAAAACCTATAGCTTACTTAATAAAGAAGTTATCTTTTAACTTAACTATTATATTAAGGATCTACTTTAAGGCTCTTTAATTAAGGATATTAACTTAACTATAATAGTAAAGTTATTTTAGAAGGTTAAAAGTATTTAAGAGAAAGCCTATACCTAGGTAAAGCTTATTATACTTACTTAAAAGCTAATTAAACTATTTATAAAGTAATATACTTAAGAGATAATTTAAATAGTAGCTTTATAAAGAATTATAACCCCTATAGATCTTTTTAAAAAAAGAACTTTAGCTTTTTTAAAAAGTATATATTAGCCTAGATTAGTTAAAAAATAAAATACTAATACTCCTATAGTAATTATAATACTATAACTATTAGTATACTTATTATAGTCTAGGCTAGTGTTTCTAAGACTATAACTAGGTCTAATTAAGGTAATATAATAGTTAAAGCTATACTAAGAACTACTAATATCTATATTTTTATTAATCTAGTTATAAAGCTTTTTTAGAAGCTAAAAGCCTTAGCTATAATAATTAAAGATAATATTAAAGGTTAAACTATAATTAGTTGCCTACTATTAGATATTAAGGTTTAAAGACCTTATATATATAAAAATAAGATAATAATATAATAAAGAAGTAAAATATATATTATAGTATTAATAATACTATATATACTATATACACTAAATATAAGAATAACTACTTAGAAAATAGCTATATATACTATATAACAATAATATTTATATATAAAAAATAGGTCTTTTAAGTAAGACCTTCTCCTTTTCTAAGGAATTAAGAATATAGTTCTAGGTTATATAAAGTAAATAAATAAAATAATACCCTACTATAAGTAAAATAATACCTTATAAATTAATAACCTACTTAATAAACTACTTAATAGCCTAAAATACTAGAGAAATCCTTAGAATACCTAAGAAATAAGTATAAGTAATCCCCTTATATCCCTAGGTCTAGTTAGCTAGTTAGATCTATAAGCTCTTCTATTTTTATAATAATATAATACTTCTATATCTTATCTCTTATCTCTTATCTTTAACCTTATTTACCCCTTTTGCCTCTAAAAGGTTATAAGCCTAGCTCTTAAGACCTAGAAAGAGATTAAAAAAAGTATCTTTTTTAAGAATTAAACTTATAGCCTTTACTTTTTTAGGCTACTTCTTTAATAACTTAATAACTTAACTAATTTAACTAACACCTTCTATTAAAGATAAAATTAATAGTATTATTAAGTAGTATATTTAAGAGGTAATTTATATAGTTAAAAGTAGCTTATTTTCTTTATCTATAGTACTATAATCTAAATTCCTTAAATATTACCTTACTTAGTAAATTCTACTATAGGTATTTATATTTAAAAGCAAAGGTTAAATTAATAAGTAATATTGTTCTAGAAAGTAGTGTTAGTTAGTAATATCCTATATAATATACCCCTTTAGGTATTAGCGTAGGTCACTATATACCTAGATATAAAAGAAAATAGTTCTTTTAGTATAAAAGGGCTAGTTATTATATAATTATAGGCTACTAGTATTAGGTATTCTTATTAGTAAGGCTACTTACTATAAGGCTAGCCTATACACTAGTAAATATTTACCTTAAGGCTAGATTTATAGTTACTTTTTTTTAATAACTATAATAATAATTATAAGTTATATTATTATTTTTTATTATAATTAATTACTAACCTTTTATTTTTTTATATTATTATACTATTTTACTTAATTACTAATAGTTATTCTTTTTTAAATATCTTATAAAACTATTACCTTTAGTAAAGCTTATATATATACCTTTATAGCTACTATAGGCCCTAAGACTATAGTAGTTATATTACTATATAACTACTATTATTACTATAAGTATACTTTATCTCTTCTTAAGGAGGAGAAAAAGACCTTTAGTAGGTCTATAAGAAAGTAAGAACCTTCTATAAATAAGTCTTATAAGTATTATTTTATTATTAGTTAATTAATTTTAGTACTAAAGAATAAGTATAGCTACTTAAAAGTAATAATAAGTAGTCTTTCTAAAGACTAGCTTTTTTAACTTTAGTTAAAAAAAGCTAAGTAACTTAGGCTAAGATTTACTTTTAACTAGTATATTACTACTTATTATTACTTAGTTATTTCTTAATTACTAACTTATTTTTTAAATAATAAAGTAGTAATAAAGTAGTTATCTTTTTACTTTTATATTAATAATAAAGAAAGCCTACTACTATCTTCTAAGGTTAAAGAGAATTTAGGTAATAATAATAATACTTTTATAAAGGTACTAAAGTACTAAGAGAGTATAGTAAAAAAACTTATTATTATTAGCCTTTATAAGTATTACTTAAGGAGTATACTTATAAGTTAATCTAATAGTAAGTGTGTCTTAGGTCTTAGCCTTAAATATTATTAGTATATAATATATTAGTGTATATATATACTACTTACCTCTAAGGTTATTAGCCTAGCTAATACTTTTTTATATACTTTAAGTAGTAATAAGGCCTTATATAAAGTAAGTTATTTTTAATTTATACTATAGTTACTTTTACTTATATATCTTTATTTTAAGTAATTATAGCTATATAGTTATATATATAAGTTATTTTACCTTAAACCCTAAAGAAAAAGAAGGCTACTTTACTTATAACTATTTCTTTTAATAAAGACAAAAAGGAAGACAAGGACAAAGGGGAAAAGAAAATAAAGTAAAAGAAAGTAGAGGAGAAAGAGTATAGTAAAGTAAGTAGCCTTAAGAATCCCTTTATAAAGGCTATTACCCTTAAGTATCCCTCTAGCTTCCTTATTAGTGCTTATATATATTATAGTATTACCTTTAGTACTACTTATATATAAGTTAACCTTAATAGCTTTATTAGTAAGCTTTTTTTATATAGAGAACTTACTTTATATTTTATTATCTCTTAAATAACTATATAAATACTTTTCTTTATTATTAATAAGCTCTTTAGCCTTTAGGCTGTTTTTTAATTTTACTTTAGCTTAGGCCTCTTAGCCCTAGGCTATTATTTAATTTTTAAGGAGTTTTTACTTTTTACTTTTTCTATTATTTATTAATTAGGTCCTTGTTTCTTCTTATCTTACTATATACTATATATTTTATAAGTTAAGAAGTACTCTAAAGTGCTTAAATTTAGGTTATAGAAGATTCTTAGTAAGTTTATTTACTAGTATTTTATTTATTAGTAAATATATAATATTAACTTTACCTTTTATATAGACTTCTTATAGTTATATATTCTAAATATTAATATAGTAAAGTTATATTATAACTATCTCTTTTTTTTATAACTAAGTAAATTATCTACTAGTTATTATATTATATTACCTATATATTATCTTTTAATTTAAGGTAAATATTATAAAAGAGGTATTTTAAGGTAATAAGCTTTTTAGTTATATAATTAAGAGTAAGAAGCCTAGCTTTAGTTATTAATATTATAACTATTACTTAGTAAGTTACTTTCTAATAGATTAGGCTACTAAAGAGATATATAATATACCCCTAGGAGAACTAGTAAGTAATTATATTATTAGTAAATAAAGTATTACTTATATAGAGAAGTTATATACCCCCTAAGATACTAAAGTATATTAATAAATATAGGGTATAAAAAAGGTATTAAATATACTACTTTACTACTTAAGTATAGTATATACTTAGGTTTATTAGGTATCTAGAGAAAAGTAAATAAGTAAATACTATATTTAGCTAGATTATTATAGTAGTATATAGGATTAATCTAACTATCTCTTAAAATAGCTTTACTTTTACTAATATTACTGTCTCTTTATTTTAGAGAAAATCTATTATTAGTAGTAGTATTATAAAAGAAATCTTATTTATATACTTAAACTTTATAGCTATATTATAGATATATTAGTTATAGTAAAGGTATATCTTTTAGTTAGGTCTATTATATATAATATAAATACCTAAATACTACTTTACTTCTCTAAGGTCCTTTATTTTATATACCTTTTTTAGCCT
>NW_026850797.1:0-27262 GCF_030913465.1 Colletotrichum navitas
GCGCCTGTATTATTAGCTTTGTTAGACTTGTTTCCGACTGTGAGCAGGCAATAACGTGGCGTAGTTCTATACCACTAGGCTAGAGATCCCTATCTTACACCCGGACATGCCCGATTAGTCTTTGGCATAGGGACATGCCTTTTAGAGGGGAGATATAGTGTTCCAACCTAACTAGTTACATAACTATATAGGTTAGAACACAGGATAATAAAGCAAGTTTATTATTACTAAAGCTTTTCCTTTATGCTATAGTTACTTGCCCTGTCTAACTATAACAATAATACAGTCAAGGTGACTATAGGGTAGGGAGGCAAGAGCCCTCTGTTAATAGTCAGTCCATGTAACCCCCCCTTCCCTCCCTCCCTCCAGCTATAGTTACCTTAACAACGTCTACACTAGAACAGGTTATTTTACACTAGACTATATTTGTATACTTAATTACTAATAATTTCAGTTTTAATATTTCTTTGTTCTCTATACTTTATACTAGATATATATTTTAAAGTATAAGATATAAGCATAGAATCAATAGAAGAATTTAATATCAACCTTTTATTAGATTATACTGTTAATAGAATATTTCCCTACTGTTTTATTTTGTATTCCTCTTAAAGATATATAAATATAAATATAGATAACCTATAGATTATTTAGTGTTAGTTCTTACTTCTCACCTATAATTAAACTTTATTTCCTACTCCTAACATCTCGTTACTTATACACTATCTACGATGTATTTCTACTCTATTATTAGTACCTTGTTTGCCCTAGCTACAGCTGTTAGCGCTACGCCTATCCCAGAGGAGAAGAACTATCTAGCAGCCCGCGACGCCCTGGCTGAACTTCAGCCCCGGGGATATGGAATTTGCGCATCACTGTTTGAGGGCTGCGGTGTCTCCAGAGGGAGGCGGCCTTGCTGCGGGACGTTAATTTGCAAAAGTTGGACCTGTGCAGAACGTCGAGTCAGTCCGGCCCCCCCATGGGGCTTTATCTAGGATTACTGTAAAAGTAACGTAAGTTTTTATGCTTTTGTTAAAGAGTGTTGTATCTGGCTAATTCTCTTAGCATCTTCCTCTATCTTCTTGAGAACTCCTGATAAAGTGTTACAACCCAAGTTACAGGCGAAGCTGCCCCACAAGACAAGCACGACGTGTAGGCAGCATAGTTATCCTTCCTCTGTTGCCTTGTGTATACGGAGTACTACATCGTATGCGCGCAACTATTACGCTGGCCTATAGTAAGGGCTTTGTCCTCTCTAATGTTACCATTATTTTTTAATACACTACTACGGTGTCAGGCCAAAGTTTAACCCCCTAGGCAAGTACCTATAGGGCAGCCCATACCCACTTAACCAGCCAATCAGAGGTCCTATATCTATCCAACTAATCCACCTATTGCCAGCAGCACTTTTTCCGTAAGGCAGTGATTGAGGCCAATGGGTTACATATCAAGTATTGACTTTGCCTATAGAAATTAATCAATTTAGATGCGTTGCGCTTATGTCAGCCATTTTCACCCCCTTGCCAGCCATCTATCTAAGCCCCTGTCGTGGGGCAATACCTGACTATCCAGTTAAATATACCCATCACACGTAGTAGGAAACTTTAATAAACACCTCATCTGTTGACTCGTATGTAGGTAGCAGTTAACAGGCAGACAGATTGCGGGTCAAACCTTAGCATCTCAGACTATCTCAAAGTACTGACCCACCTCCTCTTAAGTCACTTATGTCCCCACACCACCAACTTCTCTGTCCCCACACCACCAACTTCAAATCCTTAACTTCTAAGTCAACAAAAAGAAAAAAAATAAAGCTTCTATAATAGTGTATACTATAGCCTAATTATCTTTAACTATAAAGGGAATCTATAGGGGTAAATTCCTCTAAAAAGTTAATTTATGCTACTATATTCTAGATGTACCTTAAGCTAATAGAGATATCTCTGTTTTCTTCTTTTTTCTCTAGGAAAAGGGTGAGCTGGTCTGTGCGTAGGTCTGTGCAGGATTAAGCGAGAGACTTCAAGAAGTACTTTGATGACTTAAGTGCTGCCCCGCAATGTGTCTGCCTGTTAACTGCTCCCTGTATGTACTAGGTGGCAGGGGTAAGTTTTTTTCTCCTATAATGTTATCCCCTATAGCTGACATTATAATAGACGGGGGATATTTACCAAAAGTGAAGTTCTGGAGTAGGGGTGAACGTTAGTTGCCTAACAGGGGGAAAAAACTTTGGCCTGGAACCATAGTATTACTAGTCCCCCTAAGTAGGGGTACCTGTAACCTAATAATTTGTAACACTACTGAGGAAACAGTTTAAGCTCTGATGTAAAACCTAGTCTGTAACGCTAACTGATTACTAGCTCCACCAGGCCTATATAACAATATAAGTACAAGGTATCAGGGGTAAGTAAGTCGTAGACTACCCCTAGTGATGTAAAATTGCTACACAGTCTAGCTAGCTAGCCTAGTCATAAGTACTATCATAACTACTTATAAGATAAGTAGTGGGGTAAGTGTTAGAGTATAGTACTTAGTAGAGGGTATTTTAGTTACGCCTAAACTATAAAAATTAGCTTTCTTTGTAAAAACTTACAAGGTTAGGACTATAGTTTATGCAGCTATAAGCCTTAATAAAGAGTATAATGTTAACGTACTATAGGATAGCTCTAGAACTATGTAAAGCTAATTATAGCTATAGTTATAAATAGTCTGCCACTTCCTACCTGTAGAATAAGACATCATACATTTTTATTTATTCTTCTACTCCATCCTTACTCTCTATCAGACTTACCAAGACAACAGAAATGTAAGCACTGTCTTTTTGTTTTTCCTACTAACTAAGATGTAACCAGACACCCTGACCAGAGAACAGAAATCACAAATCATCACTATGCGTCCTTTCGCTCTCCTTATAACTGCAGCCTCTCTTTTGCTTGGGCCTACTCTCGTTAGCGCCAGTTGCCAAACCGTTAGCAACGGTGCGACTTGTCAGCGACCATTCGTCAATCAATGTGGTGGTGGACAGGGACAATCGTTCATAGTATGCTGTGACAATAACAGCTGCACATAGATTGTGGTAGAGGCTGTTTTTAGTAGGAAAATGTCTCAGTCAGTAATCTGACAGTAGGATCATCGCTATACAATAACTAAAGCCAATACTTGGTAACAATACTCTGCCTTTGCTAGTAACCTTGCTGTTCTGTTAACTACTTAGGAGCTGATCTGCAACGGCGGCGAAGTTAGATAACAGCCTACACCCTAAATAAGAGCTACTTATTAATTAGCTAATCACTGCCAAGTGAAACCTTGGCCCACAAGATATACTATTGCCATCCTTGTGCCTAATTACTTACCTTACTGCGTTCCTTTGGTAGCGGTTAATAGGCAGACACTTTCTAGGTTAAACCTTGGCATCTCAGACTATCTCAAAGTACTGACCCACCTCCTCTTAAGTCACTATGTCCCGACCCAACTAACTTCTAATCCTTAACTTCTAAGTTATTAAAGAGAGAAAAATAAAGCTTCTATAATAGTGTATACTATAGAATAATTATCTTTAATTAAAGGTAGCTATTATAATATTAATTATTATTATAAGACAAGTGCCTTATATAGTAAATAGACAGGTAGAACATAGGATTACCTTATTAGTATATATTTAGGTATATACCTACAAGGTATATATTCTATTACCTATTACCTCCTATAAAGAAAAGTAACCTTAATAGACTATTTACACTTATACCTAGCTCTTGTCCTATATTAATCATTTAGCTCTTTATTATTACTTATCTTATTTTATTACTTTACTATTATACTTTACCTTTATACTATATTACTTTATATTACCTATTATAGCTTTACTTCTTTTATTAGATCTATAATAAGTAATAAAAAGACTATATTAAGTAGTAGTATAACTACCTTAATTTATACTTTTAGAATTCTTTTTTACTAGGATATAGTAAAGATATTTTTTTACTTTAATAAAAATTAGCTTATAGAAATAGTATACTAAGGCTAGTATAACTAGGCTAAATTACTAATATATAATAACTTTATATATAGCTTTAGCTAAATCTAAATTATAAAGTTATATATTCTTTACTATAGAGTCTTTATAATAATATATATACCTTTATATTTATAGAGTTTAATAATAATATACTTTTCTATAGAATAATAAATTAGTAAAAAAGGTTTAAACTAGATAATAATAATATAGCTAATCTATTTTTAATAAAATTAAATATCTATATAAAACATTTTTTTTAAGAATATAAGAAATTATTTAGACCTATAAATATAACTTTATATAGAAGCTATAGATATTTTATTATCTTATACTAACTTATAAACCTCTTAGTTATTAAAAAACCTAGTTATACTAGAGAAAAATATAACTAAGTAAGTACTAAATACCCTCTAAAAAATCTCTTTTTAAAAAACTAACTTAAATAAAGATATTATAGTTAGAGTATTAAAAAAATAATATAAATATAATATAAGTATAATACACGTATTTGTATTTTTTGTTCTAGTATAATATAATACATGTATTTATATTTATATTTTTTCCTATATATAATATAATATAAATACAAATATATGTATTATGTTTTATATATTATATAAAATATAAAGAAAAATACAAGATTAATTCTTTTTATATATATTTATATAGTAGTCTAATAATATATAAGCAAGAATATATTAGTAGGTTTATATATATATCTATATATTAAAAGAAATATTTTATTAATACTAATACTATTACTTCTTTATATATATATATAAAAGTAGTTATATTATTATTTACTCTTAGTTACTTAGTTACTACTACTAAGACTTCTTAAATTATTACTATAAAGAGTATTTAGAATAATATTAGTAATATACTTATATAATATTTCTTTACTACTTTAATATTATAGTTTAAAACCTTATCTATATTACTTTCTTCTTAGTTATCCCTTTAGTTGTAAATAGACCTTACTAACCCCTAGGTGGACCTACTCCCACTTTTACCCCTTACTTTTGGACATACATGATAATATATTGTTTTAGTATGTTATTTTGTTAGCAACTACTACTAATTTCAATATTATCACTAACATTATTATTAAAATCATTATCAAAATTATAATGTCTTCTAACTTAGATACCTCTATAGATATTAATAGTACTACTTATATAGAGGTCTATTTAAGGGACCTTGCCTACCTAGATAACTATATACTAGAGTAGTATAATAACGTAACAGTCTAGCCTAACGAAGGACCTAGTAGGGCTACTTAGCCTACAATATACCTTTATGTAAAGGTAGAGATTACTAGTACCTTTGGCATAGGCAAAATGCTATATAAAAAGAAGTACCTTAAAACTATTGGCTTTTAGCGTTAATTACTGTAGTCTGATTTACTTCTACCCCTTACAGGGGTTAGTAAGGTCTATTTACAACTAAAGGGATAGTAGTTATAACTAATACTATACTTTATAGTATTACTAATAGTATTCTATTATATAATATACTAGTATAATTAATAGTTTAACTTTAATTAAATATAATATACTATATTAATACTATTACTATTATATATATATATATATATATAGAAAGTAATTATATTATTATTTACTATTAGTTATATAGTTATTACTCTTAAGACTTTTAACTTTAATATTATAAAGTAATAAAGATAATATAAGTAGTATAATATTTTTTACTTCTTTAATATAATAAGTATAAACTTTATTTTAATTTAAATTACTTTCTTTTTAGTTATAGTAATTATAACTAATACTATATTCTATAGTATTACTAATAATATTTTATTATATAATAGATTAGTATAAATTATAGACTAAGTTTAGTAAGATATAATAATAAAAGCTATTAGATTAGTTACTTTGAAGTCTTAATAAGTACTATTTTCTTTACTATTTATTAATTATTATATTAAAGTATAATTAAATATATAAAATAATAGTTACTTATTATAATATCTTTATCTTATATTATAGTATTATATTATAGTATTATATTATATAGTATAAGAATAAAATATTTTAAAGGTATTAATATTTTATTATTCTTATAAATCTAAATATCTTTAATGTTATAGTATTTATAATCTAAACCACTTTACTAAGTATTATTAAATAGTACTATTAAATTTAAAAACTATATATTATACTTATAAGTTATAGCTTATAAGTTATACTTTATAAAGTATGTAACGTAAAGTATAATATAAATTATATATAGTTATATTATATATTATATACTACTATAAATAAGTTATACTAAAGTTCTTTATAAACTTTAAGTTATAATTTTATAAAGTTATATAGCTTATAAGTATAATATTATAAGAATATTAGTCCCCTAGGTTAATAGGCAAAATACTAAGGATAAGATTTAGGTAATTAGTTAGTAAGCCTTTAGTAATACCTTAGGCATTATATATATAGATATAAGAATAGCCTTAGCTAGAGACCTAGTTAGAAGGCTAAGTTAAATTCTAATAATATAACTACCTTTATCTTCCTCCCTAATTAAGGCCTATAGCTAATCTCTTTATAATTATTTAACTTTAACCTCCTAGAGGAGATTAGCCTAGAAGATAAATAATAAAGGAGAGACACTAGCCTAATTAATATACTTATTAGTAACTACCTACTAACTAATTATTAAAGATAATTATTATAAATTAAAAGCTAACTAACTTATTCTTTTTAATTTATTAATATAAAAGTTAATAAGAATAATTTAAAGCTAAAATATAATAATTCTCTAGCTTTTTACTAACTACTTAGTAATTATAACCTATTAATATAAATACCTACTAGTATATATATATAGTAGTCTTTAAGAAGATAATACCCCTAAGTAAGTAACTAATTAGTTAGTAACTATTAAGGTAAAAAACTAGCTTTATATAGCTATTAATTAGTACTATATTAAATAGGCTCTCTTAAAGGTAACCTTATTACTCTAGACCTAGTAGTAAAACTATTAATTTACACTTAATATAATAGTAAGTAAAGTAAATCTATAAGTAGTATTTAAAGTATTTATTTACTAATTATATATTAACTTAAAGCTTTAAGAAAGACACCTATATAATTAGCTTTATAAGGCTAACTAAAGAGTAAAATAAAGTCCTCTATAATTCTTTACTAAATAGTTAGTAATTTATTAGGCCTTAGGTATTAATTATAAAGATAGCTATTTACTAGCCTTTATATTTTTCTACTGTCTTTAGCTAAAGCTCTAGAGAGCTCTTATATAGTAAAAGTATAGTATATAGTGTCTAAGAGATATAGCCCTTGTAGTAAAGCATCTATAGGAGCTCTAGGTAGACTAGGACTAAATAGACTAGACTACTTTAGGTTTATTTAATTAGTAATTAGTTACTAAAGAACTAGTAAGTAAAAGGCCTTAGTTAAAATCTTCTTTTTTACTATATAAGAAGTATAGTAAAATAAGTTATAGTTATAAAGCTTACTATAGTAAAGTAATAGAATAAAGTAAAGTAATTTAGAGATTAATTTAAGCTAATTAGAAGTAAAAAGATATATTAAAAGAAAAAGTAGTTAGTCTAATTAAGTAAAAAGCCTATATATAGAAGACTAATTATATAAATAGAATAATAATTGTTAGTACAACAGGTAGGCTTAGATCTCTTAGAGAGAATAATAGCCAAAGAGTATATAAGAGAGTATATCTCTTATATAAAGATATATCCTATAGAAGCAAGAATATAGGATAACAGGGGTAGATATAGAGATATAAGGATATAAATATAAAGAGAGTATAATAGTTAGTCTTATTATTTTATTACTAACTAATCTATTTACTTACTTAGAGAGAGAATAAGACAGACTAAAAACAGGAAGAAATCTAGACCTTATATAGACCTATCTAGCTTACTAGAATATTCTATACTTACATAAGCTACTTATAAATCAACCTAAGATTACGTAACTTAATAACCCTAGTTAAATAACCCTAACTTAAAGCAGTAACCTTGTTAAAGAGATAGTGTTAAGAAGAGGTTTCTTAGATATTCTAGTACCTTCTCCTATCTTCTAGTGATTACGTAATTAGATATACTTACGTAATTAATATATATATTAATCTACTATGTTAGTAAATTATAAATATATATATCTTGTATATATATAACCTCTATAATAGAGGAAATATAAGATAAAGAAGTATTAAGAGTATAAGAGATACTCTTGGTTCTTATACTTCTAATACTCCCTCTTTTACTCTATTATAGAGTAAAATAAGTGGAAAAAAGTACCCTGGACTAGAATACAATATCTAGAGATATGTCTTAATAAGTATAATAACTTATTAAGAAAAAATCCTAAAAATATTAGGAAAAATATACTAATATATAGGTATATTATATAGGCTTATTTTTATTATATAAGCCTATTAGTGTAATAAATTCTTAAAATTTAACCTTAGAAAAGAGTTTTATTAAGCTATTAGTAGGTATAGAGGAAGTAGGTATATATTCTACTTCTATATTGCCTTTTTTAACCTCTTAACAAGTATAATAGTAATATAAGGCAGTATACTTAGTCCTCTAATAATATTTAGGGTTATAGGCTAAGCTTAAGGCTATATTATTATCTGTTTTAATAGTAATAGGGGTTATATTATACCCTATTTTAGATAATAAGCCCTTTAACTAGACTGCCTCTCTAATAGCTTCCTGTAGACTATTAAATTTAGCCTTAGTAGTAGATAAAAAGATAGTTGACTGTTTTTTTGACTTCTAACTAATAGGCCCTCTAAGTAAAGTAAAGAGATAACTAGAAGTAGATTTTCTAGTTTCTTTACAACTTGCCTAGTTAGAATTAGTATATCCTACTAGGTTAAAGGTATTATTAGAGCTAGTATTATCTATATTACTTTTATAGGTAATATTATAATTAATAGTCTTTTTTAAATATCTTAATATACCTTTTCCTTGTTTAAGTAGGAATTCTATAGGGTTATAAAGGTAACAAGAAGTAAAGGATACACTATAGGCTATATTTAGCCTAGTTATAAATATAGCGTATATAAGAGAACCTATAAGTTGTTAATATTCCTTTAATAGGTCCTTAGAAGGAGTATATTCTTCTATCTTGTTGCCTAGAGGGCTGTTTAATATACCTGTTAATATAGGTATATTATTTGTTTTTACTTCTAATAAGTTAAACCTTTCTAGAAGCTGTTAGATATAGTAGGCTTAAGAGATAGTTATAGACCTTTTAGATCTATCTCTAGTTATATATAGCCCTAAAAACTTAGAAACTTCTCCTAGGTCTTGTATCTCTATATATATAGAGATTTTACCCTTAATATTTTCTATATACTTAATATCTTTATTAAGTATAAGGAAATTATTAACGTAGGTAATAATATAATAAGGATTATTTTTATCCTAGTTATAATAAGGAGCTTTATCTAACTTTAAAGATATAAAACCTATATTCTTTAATATAGATTTTATCTTTAACTGCTATTGCCTAGGAGCTTATTTAAGGCTATATAAAGCCTTAAGAAGTAATAATATCTAATCTTTATTTTCTTAACCTATAGTATTTAGGTTAAGATATTTAATAAAGAAATTAGATAAAGGGATATTAGAAGGATCTATATAGACCTCTTCTTCTAAGTCCCTATATAAAAAGGCTTTAACTATATCTATTTATTAGATTTCTTAGTCTAGGGCTACTGCTAGAGCTAATAACACCCTATAAGTAGTAGGGTTACTTCCTATAGTAAAGGTTTGAAAATAATTAAGCCTATAGTTTTACTAGAAACCTCTAATATAGAGGTAAGCCTTATATTTATTAATATTGCTGTTAATATTAAACTTTTTCTTAAAGACCTATTTAGTAGTTAAAGGTACCCTAGAAGACTTATATGCTTCTTTAGGTTCTACTGCTTTTAAAGTGCCTCTTTAGATAATAGTAGCTAGTTCTTTATATATAGCTTTTAGCTAGAGGTCTTTTTTAGGGCCTTCTAGAGCTTGTTTTAAAGTAGTAGGCTCTAGAGGTTATATACTATAGTTATATTCTATAGTATTATTATAGGCCTTATATTTATTTTTTCTTCTTTAGATATAGAAGGTATATTAACCTCTATATTAGAAGAAGGAATAATTTACTTATTTATAGAAGTACTAGAAGGAATAGTAGTTTTTTCTCCCTCTCTTATAGTACTTTCTATAAATCTAATATATAAGGTCCTTACTATAGAGGACCTATAAGGCCTAGAAGGAATATATATAATATATATATTATTTCCTTCTGTAGATAAATAAATACCCTCTTCTGTATAGGTATTTAGTTTATCTAACTAAATACGCTTTTCTCTAGGTCTATATACTAAGACCTTAGAGCCTATTTTATGTATATTAGATAAGTCTAGCTTATTATCCTTATTAGGATAATAATAGTCTAGAAAAGCCTCTATAGGGGTCTTATCTAGGCGTTTTATAGTAGTATAATTTAATAACTTAGTAGTTTCTTTAAGAATTATATCCTATAGAAACTTAGGTAAGTTATTTACTACTATAATAGTTCTAGACTTATCTAGAATAGCCTTATTAGTTCTTTCTGCTATACTGTTTTATTCTAGTGTATAGGGCATAGAAGGCTCTAAAATAATACCTTTTTCTTTAATATAGGTAGTTAATTCCCCTATATTAAATTTAGTTCTATTATCTAAGCGTAAACGCTTAGGATAATTATACCCCTAATTTTTATAGTATTCTAGCTTATTTTTAAGGATATTAATTATATCCTCTTTAGTTTTAGAGAATTCTATTTCTCTAAGGCTAGAATAATTATCTATAAACAGAATAGTATAATTATATCTATTTATAAAAGTAGGGGTTATTTTAAGAGTATCTATATATACTTTTTCTAAGGGAATAGTTACCTTATTATAGTTAATCTTAGGCTGTTGCCTAGTTAACTTAGAAGAAATATAGTTAAAGTAGTTTAAGTCTTCTTCCTTTAGTTTATTTAAAGGAATTCCCTTAGTTAACTTAGCTATTTTAACTAAGTAAAGGTAAGAAGGATAGGCTAATTTTTAATACTATTCTTCTGTTATAGTAGTATATACCTCTTCTTTTGTTTTTAAAGAGGTATTATCTTTTATTTTAGAAGATATATTATCTCTAGTATCTTCTAGAGATACAGAAGAGCTTTCTTCTATATTATATAGAAGGTTACTCTTAGGAGGTCTAGTAATATTTAGATAGAAGCCTCTCTTTACTATATTAATATTAGCAAAGAGCTCTTTATTACTATTATAGAGATTCTAGTTCATAAGAAATCCCCCTCTTTTATAGTATAAAAGGCCTAAAAATATAGATATAAGAAATTCTAGTTTATATATAGTATTATTTAACTTTATATAGTTAATTTCCCTTTTAAAGTATATAAGAAGTATTATAGTTCTTATTTCTTTAGGTTTAATAAGTCCTACACCTATATTAACTATAAGAATATTTTTCTTAGTTAATAGGTTTATAAAATTATCCTTATTATTTAATATATAGACTATTAAACCTATATTATATAACTAGTTATCTTATTAACTTAAATAGTTAAGATAAGCCTTATAAGTATAATATTAACCTTCTTAGTTATCTTCTTCTAGAGGCTAGTTAGTCTAGTAGGTTATAGTAAAAGTTGCCCTTTCTCTACCTTTAATAGGCTATAGGTTTAATTCTAGGTTATTAACCTTCTCTTTAGGTCTTTTAAACCCCTTATTTCCCTATTTATAAGGTTTCTTATCCTTATTAAAAAGATACTTATATTCTTTAATAGAATCACCTTTATTAGAAAAAGAAAGGCTTCTATTATAGTTATTAGACATAGGTGTATTATTTTCTTACCTATTTTTATCTAATATATTATTAATAAAGGCTTCTAGAGAAAAAGGCTCTTTAGTTCTTAAATTACTTTTTTATCTTTTTACTTAAATAGGAAAATAACTACTTAAAGTAGCTATAAAGACTACCTTTTAGTCTATATCTTCTATTTTAGCCCCTATGTTATTAAGCTTAAAAATATAACCTTTAAAGAAGCTTATAAACTTATTTAAAGTATTATAATTCTCTAGTTTAATAGCATAAAATTCTAAGTATAACTATTGCCTTAGAATAAGGCTAGTTCCCTTATAGAAAGACTTCAGTATATTTAAAGTATCCTTAGGATTCTTTAAGTTAAATACTAAAGATAAGAGTTCTTTTAGAAGGTTTTACCTTATAATTAATAAGGCTTATATTTTCTATTCTTTAGATATATTCTTATATTTATCTTCTTCTTTAAAATAGATATTTACCTTAAGTAGTTTAAAAAAGAGATAAATAAAAGTAATCTAGGAATTCTAATTATTAGTTCCTTAGAGATATTATTCTTAAAGTATTAAATAGCCTATAGTAGCCTTAATAAGATCTACTATTTTCTTTTAGTATTTTTACTAGAAATAAATATAATAGGATTAGGTAGTATACTAACGCTTAATAATAGACTATTCTAGTAACTACTAAAAGATCTACTAGTTTTAGTACTATATATTAGAACTACACTATATATAACCTTATAAGGCCTATTACTAACCCTTTAGTAATATCTTTATAATTACCTCCCTTCTAATATAATATATTCTAAGGAGCTTACACTAGCGCTAGTATTTATACACTAGAGCATAAGGTTATATAAACCCTAAAGGCCCTAGGTAGCCTAGCGTTTAGTAATAGCTACTAGATATTACCTCCCTACACCTAGTCCCTCTAAGCCTAACGTAGGCTACTTCTTCTTGTGTACTAAGCTAAATTAAACGCTGTAGGCCTATAACCTAACTAGTTGTTAACTAACTGCTAGCCTCTGCCTCTCTAAGGTAGGCCTATACACTACCTAAGAAGTCCTTAGTAAGCAGGAGTTAAACCTAGCCTCTGCTTATAGCTAAAAGACCTATGTAGTACTAGAGTAATTATAATAGGATTAGGTGGTGTACTAACGCCTAATAATAGACTATTCTAGTAACTACTAAAAGATCTACTAGTTCTAGTACTATATATTAGAACTACACTATATATAACCTTATAAGGCCTATTATTAACCCTTTAGTAATATCTTTATAATAAATAGGTATTTTTAACTTATAGAATAAAGGTCTTACTTTTTTTACCTCCTTAGATAAATATATATCTTTATAAGATATATAAGGTAGTTAGAGGGTTTTATAACTACTACTAATAGACTTATATAACCTCTGTTTAGTAGATATTAAATACTGTCTCTTAGTTATAAAAAATACTAAAGGCTTACTCTTTTTACCTTAATATTCTTATAAAGAAAAGATAGTATAAGAAATCTACCTTATAAATAAATAAATAGGCTACTAAAGAGTATATATAACTCTTATAGTAATAAAGATACCTTAGGTATATAACCTAGGCTTATAACCTATTAGTATAACAAGTAGGCTTAAATCTTTTAAAGAGAATAATAGCCTAAGAGTATATAAGAGAGTATATTTCTTATATAAAGATACATCCTATAGAAGTAAAAATATAAGATAACAAAGGTAAATATAAAGATATAAGGATATAGATATAAAGAGAGTAAAATAGTTAGTCTTATTATTTTATTACTAACTATTCTATTTTACTTACTTAAAGAGAGAATAAGATAGACTAGAAACAGAAAGAAATCTAGCTCTTATATAAATATATCTAGCTTACTAGAATATTCTATACTTATATAAGCTGCTTATAAATTAACCTAAGATTATATAACTTAATAACCTTAGTTAAATAACCCTAAGTTAAAGCAGTAACCTTGTTAAAGAGATAGTATTAGGAGAAGGTTTCTTAGATATTCTAGTACCTTCTCCTATCTTCTAGTAATTATATAATTAGATATACTTATATAATTAATATATATATTAATCTACTAAGTTAGTAGATTATATATATATATATCTTATATATTATTAGTAATACTAAGGGATAAGTTAATATAGTTAACTATATATATTAGTAGTAATTAATAAATAATAAGGTAACTATAGTTCTCTATTATATAAAAAAAAGAAGAATAATTATTATAGGTTAGTTAGTTAAATAACTAACTTATTACCTATAAATCCTTAGAGAATTTATAGCTAAATATCTAAGGATTTACTAGTAATAAGTTATTAGGGTTAACCTAATAACTCTAATATTTATCTATAATAGTTAATATTATAACACTAGTAACTTTCTATAGTACTAGAAATCCCTTATTATTTATATCTAAAAAAACAGCTAAAAAATATAATAAAAACAAAAAGCTAAAAAGTATTTAATACTCTTTACTTATATAGCCTATTATATATAAGAAATTTATTTATTTATTTATA
Source organism: Colletotrichum navitas (assembly GCF_030913465.1). Lineage (NCBI taxonomy): Eukaryota > Fungi > Ascomycota > Sordariomycetes > Glomerellales > Glomerellaceae > Colletotrichum > Colletotrichum navitas. Next base: position 14,432 of record NW_026850797.1, read on the forward strand.
TCTTTAACTACCTATTATTAACTAGCTTCTTTAACGTGTTGTTTAGTAATAACTTTATAAATCTATTTACTTAGTTATTACTACTATAAATCTACTATATTTTATAAATCTTATAGTATTTATATAATTAGTAAAAAGCTATAATATTTATTATAAGTTACTTCTTCTTTATAGTACTAAGCTTTATAAGGTACTTATAAAGTAAGTATAAGTTAGTGTAAAGTATTATAAGTATTTATAGTAGTTTAAGGTAGTTAATAATTATTATAAAAGTAGTACTAATTATATAAGTAATATTAACACTAGTAACTATCCTATAGACCTAAGAGGTAAGTATACTATATATAACTCTCTTATACTTTATTAAGCTAAAGTAAATAATATTACTAGTTAACTTAAAGCTTTTACTATTAATAGTAGGTTACTTAATAATTTATTTATTAGTAAAAACTATAATAAAGCTAAGTTAAAAGGTAAAGTTATAGTTATTTATAAATAAGCTATTAATAAATATAAAGAGCTTAGTAATTATAAGGTTAATTAGTAAGAATTATAGGCTATAGTTAAGGTTATTAATTTACTATTTAATTTAGTAGTTTAAAGCTTTAATCTCTTCTACTATAGGTAATTAGTGTTAGGCAGTAACTAAATAGTTAAAGTAGGCTTTAGGTTAATAAATAGAAGTAATATATACGCTATAGGTGTATTACTAGATATAATTTTACTAGGCAGTAAGTAATTTCTTATTAATAAGTTAAAGCTTTTTACCTTAGCCTTTTTAATAAAGGGTAAGCTTACTATTAATAATAATAAATAATATACTACTATTAAAAGTAATAAAGTTATTAACTATAAGTAACTACTTAGGTTTTACTATAAAAGTAGCCTTCTTAAGCTTCTTCTCTTTATAAGTAGAGAATTTACTATCTATAAGGCTAATTATATTATCTATTTATATACTAATTAATCTAAAGTTACTATTATTAAGTAATAATATTAATAAGTAAAGATTAAAGGTTAATAAATCTATTTAGAGATTCTCTTTATAATAGTAGTTATAAGTTACTTACTAGTAGGTTTTTATTTCTATAATACTATATAATAGCTTAGTTACTATTATTATTATATTTACTAAGTAAAGATAGTAGATTTATATAAATAAGTAGGTAAAAATAATATAACTTAGTAGTATTACTAATTAAGTATATACTTAGGTAATATTATATAACTAGAGAAGAAATCTATATTAAAGTAGTAAAAAGGTAAAAGTAAGAATTAATTACTAAGCTATTTACTAGATAATAAGTAACTATATAAAAATTATTTCTTTACTATTATCTATATAGCCTTAGATAATAAGCTATAATTTCTTATAGAGCTATTTATTTTTACTCTTTACTTTATAGATAATATATAATTTAAATATATAGGTGTTACTATAGGATTTCTTCTTATAAGTAATAATATAAAATACACTATAGTTAACAAAGGCCTTTACTTTTACTTTATTAGATTCTTTAAAAAGTTTACTAAGTATAGTATTAATTTTTTTTATATAGCTTAATAGTAAGTATATAGTTTAATTTTTTTTATAGTTAAGAGTACTATAGTTATAGTAAGGTGTATTTTTATAAAGAATATAAGTATTAGGTTCTTTTATAGATAACTATAGCGTTATTATAGTAGTTTATTATTAATAATAATAGTATTATATACTTTTTTTTTAGCGTTAAGTATCTCTATAAGGTCTTCTTATACTTATATAGTGTATATAGGATTATTTTCTACTTATATAGAGTAGCTAGTAGGTTTATTTAGCGTAGAGAGGTCTAGTTAATCTTCCTCTATATAATAAGGTTTTACTATAGTAATCCTAAAGTTATATAGATTATAAGGTAAATTAATAGTATAAGTAGTACTATTATTAATAATAAGGTAAAATAAGCTTTACTAGCTATATTTCTTATACTATATATAGATAAAGAATTAAAGAAGTAAGGTAATAGTATTAGTTAAGTCTAGGCTATTATATATAGTTAATACTTTATATAGTTATTACTTTATATAGATCTAGTATACTATATTTATTACTTTCTTAATAACTTTAGTATACTATATAGTAGTTATAGTAAATAGTAACTTATTAGTTATTTAGAGGTATACACTAAAGATAAAGAAAGTTAAGACAAGGCTATCTAGGCTAGTAGTATTATTAAATACTTTAATAATAAGTTAAAAAGTAACTTTAGATTTAGTACTAGTTTTTTTATAAATAATCTTATAGGTATAGTAAAAAGGTATATAATACTACTTAACTTTACTAATACTATAATAAGCTTTAATAAGTACTTCTTTTACTTTAATAAATAACCTATAAGTAGTATATTTATATTAGGTACTAAAGGTAAAAGACACTAGGGGACTACTAGCTATAAGGCTATAACTAGGAAAACTATTATCTAAGGGTTATATAAAAGTAGAGTTTATAAGAACAAGAGAATTAAGAGAAAGTAAATTAGAAAATAGTTATAATTAAACCTTAACTATACTATTTATAGACTCTTTTACTTAGTACTATAACCTTTTTAATATATTTTAATTTTTATTTATCCTTAGGCATACTAACTATTAGAGCTATAATATTACCCTCTAATACCTAAGCTACTACTTAGTAAAGTATAAGTGTTACTTCTAGGTAACTAACCTTAGATAGTAGTAACACCTAGGCATAGGTAGAGAACAAAGGCCTACTAGTGTAATATTAGCTCTAAAGTAACCTTAAAAAAATAAAAAAAGAAAAGCTTAAGTACCTCTTAGAGAAGTAAGTAAAAAAAGCTAAGAAAGAAAAGATAGTTAACTAGATTCTAGCTTTAATAGACAAGGCCTTTGTTAAAAAGGTATATAATATACTAAGCCTAGCTACTACCCTTTAGCTAAAGTATAAGTATTACTATATTAATATACTATTAAAGTAGTTACCTTTAATCTAATATAAGTAAGGTATATAAAATAACCTCTAAGACTTTTTATTTAAGCTAAGGGGATAGTTTAAAGTTATAAAAGAAGAATTTAATAATAACTAAAGTAAAGTATAGTATACTAGCTTTACACTAGAGGGTAACCTAGTATATAAGTAGTAAAAGTATATTAAAGCTTACTATAATAACTAAATAAAGAAAGTAACCTTAGAGGTAATAGAGACCTAGTTAAAGAATAATATTACTAATACTAATATATAGGCCTTTAGTATAGTAGTAAAGCTTAATAATATAAAGTAAAAAGTTAACTAGTTATACTAGTAATTTATTAATAAGTATAAGACTATTAAAGTAAAGTACTTTAACTTATAAGCTAAAAGGTAATAAGTAGTCTATATACTTAACTAGTTACTACTTAATCTAAAGAGCTATATATTAGCCTAGGGGATACTAGAGATATAATAAGCCCTTAATAATACTATATAATAGGCTAAGACACTAGCTAAAGCCTATACTAAGGATAACCTAGTAGACTAGTAAAAATAAAATTAAGAGTAAAAGGACTAGTAGGCCCTAGCTATACTATTAAGTCTTAATATAAGGGTCCTTATAATAGAGCCTTAGTCTATATACTTTATATTTATACCTATAATAACCTAGGGTATATTAATACTAACACTAAAGGCCTTAAGAGTAAAAAAGAAAAAAGGTAACTACTTACCTTTAACTAGGCTATAGTATTTTTTAACTTACTTTAACTATAGTAAGCTAAAGTATTTATTAGCTAGCTATACTAAGGAGAAGTACTATAAGTATAGTTAGCCTAGATACTTAAGTAAATAGTATATAATAAAGGTAATAAAGGTTAATATTATCTAATTACCTTAGGAGAAAAGGCTATACTACTAATTTAAGGTAGACTTTTATACTAGGATAAGTAGTATATAAAGAAAAAAGAGGGCATTAATTAACCTAGGGGTAAATAAAAACCTTATATACTAGAGGATATTATATATAAGGAGGCTACTAGTAGTTTATAAGAAAAGACTACTACTATAAAGTATATAAGGAAGTAAGGCCCTAGACTATAGTTTAGAGCAGATAATATTAAAAGTAAAAGATAATATTAGAATATTAAGGATATAGAGCTATACTTTATAAGTAAGTAATATAGGGGGATATAATACTATCCTAAGGATTTCCTAAGGGTAAGTAATAAGGCTTAACCTTAAGTAAAAAATAATTAGCTAGACCTATTTACTAAGTAAAGACTATATTTAACTTATATAAAGCTAGAGGGTAATTAAGAAGGCTTTAAAGAATACTAAGGTAGTCCTTATAGACTTTTTTATAATTTAACACCTAAAGTATAAAACACTAGAGGAGGCACTAAAGATACTTATTTATATACTAAAGAAGAATAAAAAGGCTAGTAAAGCTAGTAGTATAAAGACTATAATACTAAAGGAATATAGAGAATAGGCTTATATATTTAATATAGACTTAGTAGTAAAGCTAGTAAAAAATAATATATAGATATATATAATAGAATTAGAACTAGGTATAGTACTACTATTTAGCCTTATTTACTTACTAGTAAAGAAGAAGCTAAAGAAGCTAAAGAAGTATATTAATAAATCCTTAGCTAAGGGCTAAATATAGCTCTTAAAGTTACTAGTAAAAGTACTAATCTTGTTTATACCTAAGAAAAAGAATAAGCTTTACCTTTATATTAACTACTATAGGCTTAATAAGATTACTATTAAGAACTAAGTACTATTACTCTTAATAAAGAAAATCCTAGACTATCTAGTAAAAGTAATATAATTTATAAAGCTAGACCTTAAGGATATATACTACTAGGTAAAGATCTATAGTAAAATAAATAAAAGATAGCCTTTTATATCTACTATAAATACTATAAGTATTAGGTTATACTTTTTAGGCTAGTTAATATACTTATAATATTCTAATTCTATATTAATAATACTTTAGTAAGTTTAGTAAATATTATTTATATTATTTATTTAGATAATATCTTAATCTTTATAAAGAATAAAGAAAGCTATATAAAGTAGTAAAGATAGTACTAAGCTAGTTAAATACTATAAGGCTATATACTAACCTTAAAAAGTACTCTTTTTATACTAAGTCTATTAGCTTCCTAGGTTTTATAGTATTTAATAAAAGTATTTTAATAAAATAAGAAAAAGTAAAAGTAATTACTTAGTAACTACTATCTACTAGTATATAAGAAATATAGACTTTCCTAGGGTTTATAAATTTTTATAGGTAGTTTATTAAGAACTATTCTAAGGTATATTTCTTTTTTATTAACTAACTATTTACTAAGGTAGTAAAACAGTAAGTAATTATAAAAGAAGCTAAAGAAGCCTTTTATAAGGTCTATACTATATTTACCTATACTCTTATTTTATAGTATTTTAACCTTATTTACTTATTTAAGTTAAGATAAATATATTTAACTTTATAATAAAGGTAGTACTAAGCTAGCTTTATAAGAAAGCCTAGTGCCCTATAGCTTATATATTATAAAAACTCTAGAGGGTAAAGCTATACTATAAAGCACTAGAGGCTAAGTTACTTATAATTTAGAAAGTAGCTATATATTAAAAGTACTATCTCTTATACACCTAGTACTATATTATATTCTTAATAGACTACCTAAGGTATTACTACTTAGTAGTTAAGCTATAACTTAATAGCTACTAAGCTAGGTTACTATAAGACCTTTTATTATTTAATTTTAAGATTAAATATTACCTAAGTAAAAATAATATAGTAGATAAGCTTTTATAAAGGCTAAACTATTAGCCTAGTAAAAAAAAAGAAAAAAAAGTATAAAGTATATTCTTAAAGAACTTCTTTAGTAGGTTTAAAGACAAGGTAGTAGTAATTAGGTATAGTAGACTACTAAGTTGAAATATAGTAGCCCTAGAGGAACTTACTACTACCCTAGAAGAGGAAGTTACTATAGTATAACTAGAGGATAAGTAGATTTAGTTTAAAAAGTAGTAATAACTAGAGAGTTACTAAGCTAAAGAGAAAAATAACTTACTTTAATACTAAGGTAAGCTTATAGTACTAAAAGGATATATAATAAGAATAAGGTTACTTATAGTGTTTTATAATAAACTATTAAGAGGGTACCTAGAGGTAACCTAAATAATAAAATATATAGGATAAATATTCTTCTAGAAATTAATAAAAAAGAATATTAAAGAGTATATTAATATATATACTACTTACTAATATATAAAACTAAGACACTATTTACTTTATAAAAAACTAGCTTTTCTTTTACTACTTAATTAACCTTAGGAGTAAGTTACTATAGACTTTATTACTAAGCTACTAAAGTTAAAGAGATTTAATAATAAAGTATATAATAATATCTTAGTTATAGTTAATAAGCTTATAAAGTATACTATTTACTTACTTACTAAAGAAACCTTAATAGTAAATTAGCTAATAACCCTCTTAGTAAATAAAGTGTTTCTTTATTTTAGACTTTTAACCTTAATAATATTAAATTATAGGTCCTTATTTATATATTACTTTTAGGTAGTAGTATATTACTAGCTAGCTATTAAATAAAAGCTTAGTATAGCCTATTACCCTTAAACTAATAGATAAATAAAGAGGTAAAACTAAAATATTAAATACTACCTCTAAGCCTTTTATAATATTAAGTAAAATAACTAAGTAAAATAGTTACCTATAGCTAAATTTATTTATAATAGTTTATAGTATAGTATAACTAAGGTTATACTAGGAAAGGCACTAATAGGCTATATACTATAGAGTATATATAATATATACCTAGTAGAGGCAAGACTTATAGAGGTCCCTAGGGCCTATAAAAGAATAAAGTAACTATAGAGCTAGAGAACTATAATTAGTAAGATATTAAAGGTAGTTAACTAGGCCTATAAGAAGTAATATAACGTTAAAAGGTCTAATATAGACTTTAAGGTTAAAAAGAAGGTCTTTTTATTAGCTAAGTTTATTAAGTAAAAGAGACTATTTAAGAAGCTATTAAATAAATACTTTAGCCCTTTTATAGTAAAGTAAGTAGTTAATAGGGGCAAGGCCTATAAGATAAATATAAGTACTAAATATAAGATTTATAATATCTTTTTATTATCTTAGCTAAAGAAGTTCTAGAGATTACTAGTAAAGCCTTAACTAATACTAATTAAAGAGGGAGAAAAAAATATATATAAGGTAAATTAAATTATAGCCTATAAGGGGCTATAGTAAAATTAGTAGTACTTTATTAAGTAAAAGAGGTATAGTAAAAAAAAAAACTCTTAAGAACCCTAGAGGAATATTATAAAAGGATTATAATATAACTATAAGTAAAAAGTTACTAAAAGAAAATAAAAGTATAGCTAAGTAAAGTAAAGATTAGCCTAAGGATAACTAGATTAAAGATTTAGTTATTATAATACTAAGGCTAAGAAATATAGGTAGCCTAGGGGCTAAGTATTTAAAAAGTATAATAAATAAAAAAAAATAAACTAAGAAGAAAAGCTAAGAAGGTACTAAAGGTAATAGTAATAAAGCTTACTTATTACTTTACTTATTATTTTCTAAATTACTATTACTAATATTTTTATTATTATTATTATTATTATTATAAGTAAAAAATATAGAGAATATAAAAGTACTACCTTTATTTTTATTAGCCTTAAAGTTAAGCTTATTAGTATACTAAAAAAAAGTTAGTAATTAATATAAAAGATACTAGAAAAGTACTAAAGAAGTATTAAAAAAAACACTTATAACCTAGAAGTAGGTCTAGGACTACTTTAAAAAAAAAGTAGTTTAAGTTATAATAATAGTAGTCTACTTTAAGAGGGTAATAGTCTAGGCCTTAAAAGCTATAGTAGTAACCTTAGTAGTATAAAGTATAGACTTAGCTAGCTTAACTTAGTAATAAGAGAAGTTAGTAAAGGTCTTAAGGGCTATAATATAGTACTAGTAAAAAAGCTACTTTTTCTTCTTAGCTTTAGCCTTATGCTTAGTATTAAAGGCCTTAGCTAAGTTAATTTAGTACTAAAGTACTTTCTTAGCTATAACCTAGGCCTTATTAATCTTATCTTAGGCTAATATTAATATAAAAGGTTACTAGAGAAGCACTAAAGAAAGTAAATATATAATAATACTATAGTAGATATAAGTAGGCTTAATAAAATACTTTATAGCCTTAAAGAGGTAGTATAACTTAATACTAGCTATAGTAGTAATATAAGTAGTTTACTTAAGGGGTTAATAGCTACTAAAAGTTATAAAAATAACTAAGGTAAAAATAAATATACTAAGATATAAAGTTTATTATATATAGTAATATAGTAAGTATACTTATTATTAGTAACTAAGATATATTAGCTATAGTAATAAGAGAAAAAAGCACTAGAGGGGCACTAAGTATAAAAGAAAATATATAAGTAGTCTTTATATAGTAAAGAAAAGTAATAGTATAGGCGCTTAATATACTAAGATACTAGTTAGTTATTTAGTAAATATAGTAGTTATAAAGTATATTATAAATAAGCTTATCTTCTTTAATATAGGTATAGAAGTAACAAGGGGTAAATAAAGTAAAAAGGAGTACTAGAGAGCTAGTAAAGCTACCTTAGTTAGTAAAACTAGTAGTAGTAAGGCTAGTAGTAGTAGTAGTAGTATTATTAATAAAAGTATTAGTAAAAGTAAAAAAAAATATAGTAGTAGTAAAGAAGCTAGTACTAATACTAGTACTATTATTATTACTATTACTACTAAGTAGTAGTAGTAATAGTAGTAGTAGTAATAAAATAAAAAAATAAAAAATAATAATAAAGTAAAACTATTAAAAAAAAAAATTAAAAGTAAAAAAATTAAAAAAAATAAAGTTAAAAAAGTTACTTAATTAAGCTAAGTAAAAATAATAAGGTAAGTTATAATAGTATCTTAAGCCTATAAAGTAAAAAGAAAATAGTAAAAAAGAAAAAAAAGAATAAAACATAGGGGGTTACTAGTATAGCCTACTAAAAAGTAAAATAAAAGCTCTTCTTTATTATAAAAGTAATATAATATAAGGCTTAGGCTATAAAAAAATAAAAGTAATAAAAAAAGTAACTATATAATAAAAGCTTACTAAAGGTATATAGTACCTAAGAAAGTATTATAGTTAAAAAGATAAAAAAGTAATAAAAGTATTATAAATAAATAAAGTATCTTTATTATAAAATAAGTAACCTTTAGTAAGGCTAATTAGGTAATAAAGGCTTATAACCTAGCTAAAAAAAACTATAACCTTAAGAAAGTAATAGTCTTAGCCTAGTTAGACTATAATAGCTATAAAAGTAAAGTTAAAGGTAATTAGCTAGCTAAAGAGATAGCTATTTACCTAGTAACCTACTAAGCCTAGAGGTATTCCTAAACGCCTCTAAGATACTAGGTAGTAGTAAAGCCCTAGGGGGCCTACTAGAGTACTACTTAAGGCCTTAAGAATAAGACCTAAAGGGGGAAGAATTATATTAGGTGCTAAAGGTAGAAGGCACTAGGGGACTACTAGCTATAGGGCTATAACTAAGAAAACTATTATCTAAGGGTTATATAAAAGTAAAGTTTATAAGAATAAAAGAATTAGAAGAAAGTAAATTAGAAAATATTTATAATTAACCTTTAACTATGCTATTTATAGACTTATTTACTTAGTACTATAACTTCTCTAATAATTTAAACTTACTAAAGTAAAAATTTAGGCTAATATTAGTTATTATCTAATTAGGTAGGCTAAGATATATATTAATCTAGTATATTTATAGTGCCTCTTATATATACTTTATAGTAATAAATTATAAGAATCTTACTATATTAAACACTATTACTATATTAACTATATAAAGTACTAGTTTATTACTATTAAAGTATATTATATTAATAAGAATCTTATAGTTAAACTTATTATTATTATATAGTATAAACTTAAAGTAACTAAGGACTTTAGAGTATAATTAGTAATAGTAATAGTACTTATTAATAGCTTTAATTAACAAGAGAGAGGTGTTTTCTTTAGTGTATTTAAGTACCTTATAAAGTTACTAAATAAATAAGTAACTAAATTACTAGTAGATTTAGTTTAATTTACTATCTATTAGGTATTACTTAGTAATACTATTCTCTAGTAGTTATAAAAGTATCTATAGGTAGCTAAATTAGTAAATAATAAGTATTATATTATTACCTTAGATTAGCTAGTTAGTAAGGTTATTAAATTTTATATTATAATAGTCTATATTCTTTAGGTAAAAAAGAAATAAAGTATTAGTAGTTATTATATAAAAAACAAGGTTACTAAGTAGTATAAATATATTAATTACCTCTAGGAATTTAAAGTAATTACTACTACTAAAGTAAATACTTACTTTACTTACTTAGGTAGTATTTATAGGTATCTTTTTACTTAAATAGTACTAGAGGGTAAAGGATTACTTATAGCTAGTAGTTAATTTCTTAGCTATACTAGTGTTAAGTATAATACTATAAAAAGTTACTACTAAATAGTACTTATTAAGTATAAATATTTTATTAGTTTTTATAGTCTTACTAAGTAATAGCTTTTTTAGTAGGTTTTTATAAGTAAGTATATAAGTAGTTACCTAGTTATATAACTTAGAGAATATAGTTAAGCTATTAATTAATAGTTATATAAAGAAAGTAATAAATATAAAGAACACTATATTTATATAGTTATTATTATTACTAATAGGTTATTTATTACTATTACTTACTTCTTAAAAATAACTTATATTATAACCTTTATAGTTAAAACAAAGGTAGTTAAAAGTAGCTAGTAAAGCTTTTATAAAGTAAATACTTTTATACTAGTTAAATAAAAATTACTATTCTTCTTTAGTATATTTAGTTAATTAATAACTAAGCTTATTATAAATAAAGTACTTCTTAGTTAATCTATTACTATACTAGTTTTTACTATAGTAGTTACTTTATAAAGAACCTTATATTTATTATAGATTAGTATAATTATTATAACTACTATTATACTTTTAGTTAACTTAAAATTACTTATTATCTATTATAGATTTATTTATAAAGTATTATATAGGTAGTATATAGTAAAGTAAAGTATTTACTACTTTATTATATAGTTATATATAAAGGCTATAGAATATAGCTAGTAAGTTAAAGAAGGCTATAGTGTACTTAAGTATACTATAGTAATAAGTAATAAGGCACTTATAATAATCTTTATCTTTAGGTAAGCTATTATAGGTAGTTACTTTAACTAGCTTAGTAACCTTTTTAATAAGTAGCTTAAGAATTATAAGCTTATTCTTACTATAGTTTTTATAAGTAATTAAGTTAAATAATATATAGTAAAGCTTAGTAATATAGGCTAAGTGTACTTTATTATCTTTAAATTATTCTTTAAGCTTTACTATTATAGTATTAAAATTACTTAGCTATTAGTAAAAAGTAAAGGTATAATACTCTTATAGTTTACCTTAAAGTATTACTTAAATTACTACTCTATAGTAGTCTTATATTATATTTACCTAGATATAAAGGTTATAAAATAATAGAAATTTTAAGTTAATAGTCTTATACTAGCTACTAGTATACTTTATAGCTTAGTTATTAAAGTATATCTTTCTAAGGTTACTTATTTACTTTAGTGTTAGCCTTAATATTACTATTAATATTACTATAGTTAATAAGAGCTTTTATAATAGTATAGTAGTTATTATATATAGGCTATTAATTTTAGCTATTATATAGGGTTTTAGTATTAATATAAGTAATAGTAAAGTAAAGGTTAAGTTATTATAAAAGGTTTAGTAGCTAGTTACTAGTAATAGGTGTACTTTAACTGTTTTTACTTTATATATAATTATCTTATAGCCTTTAATATCTTTAATAAAGTTAAGGTCTTTAAGGTATTCTCTAAAGTTATATAATAATCTCTTAATAATAGTAATTATTTTATTAGTCTAGTAGGTGTCTTCTTTTTATTAGAGAGTGTTAAATATATATTAAGTAATTAATAAGTATTTCCTATAGTTAACCTATACTCTATAGTTAACAAGGAAGTTATATAAACCTATTAAAACCTTTAAGTTAATAGCCTTAAAGTTACTAATAAGCTAGTTAATAAGGTCTTCTTATATATATTAAAGTAATTTACTACTAAGGTAGTTATTATACTTAGATTTACTAAGGTAAAATATAATAATAGTATTAAGCATAAGGGACTATTACTTCTCTATAAGGTTAATTAATAACCTTATAATATAATTTTTCTTTTATTATTATAAAAGAATATACTATATAAGAGTAAAAAGTATAGTAATAATATTATTTATTATACTATCTTCTTTACTATATTAGGTAGTATATTATATTTACTATAAATCTCTTCTTCTTATTACCTTATAAGTAAAGACATAGTAACCTATAAGCCTTACTTACTTATAAGCTTATCTTATTTACTTATCTTAGCTTAGGTCTTCTACTTATAGGTGTAGTATTATCTACTATTATTCTTTATTAACCTAATAACCTCTTAAATATAGGTGTTTCTTTTAGTAAACTAGAAAGTATATATATTTATTAAAGAAATTACTACTAGTAGTATAGATAACTAGGGAAAAATATACTCTTATAGGTAAATAACTTAGAAACAAATAATAGGCTATTATATTAGCTACTTATTAACACTATTAGTTAGTAAAAGAAGTATATATATAAGAAAAAAAAGTTAGTAAGCTAAAGAGCTTATAATAAATAAGATATAGTAAATAATTACTAGTTAGCTATAAGT
>NW_026850798.1:0-27254 GCF_030913465.1 Colletotrichum navitas
AAATATAATAATATTTATATATAAAGAATAGGTCTTTTAAGTAAGACCTCCTCCTTCTCTAAGGAATTAAGAACATAGTTCTAGGTCACATAAGGTAAACAGATAAAACAATACCCTACTGCAGGTAAAATAATACCCTGCATTCTAATAACCTACCTAATAACCTACTTAATAACCTAGAATACTAAAGAAATCCTTAGAATACCTAAGATATAGGTATAAGTAATCCCCTTATATCCTTAGGTCTAGTTAGATAGTTAGATCTATAAGCTCTTCTATTATATCTATAACAATATACTACCTTTATATCTTATCTCTTATCTTCTATCTCTTATTTACCCCTTTTGCCTCTAAAACTATTAAGAAGGCTTTTACTAAATTTACTTAGCTACTCCTAATAAATTATTATTCTTACTTACTACCTTTTCTAGTACACTAATTATAAAAGCTATATATACTAAAAATTAACTAAAGAAGTTTCTTAAAAGCCTAGATAGCCTTTACTTATCCCCTAATAAAGATAAATCTTAATCTAAGATTACTATAGATTAAAAAGACCTAATTAACGCTAAGTTAAAAGCCTTTTATCTAGATTATAGTAATAATACTAACTTAGATAGTATAAATAACACTAGGGATAAAGATCTAACCAATATACTTTATTAAATATATTTATAGATATAGTTATAATAATACTTAGTCTAAATAATCTAAAGTAAGTCTTTATTATTTTCTTTTTATCTTACTAATTACCTTTTTACTAGTAATTATACTAAAGAGCTAAAGGACAAGAGAAATAAAAGAAGATTAAATTAGCTACTACTACTAGAACCTAAAGTATACCTTTACTAATAATTAAATATATCTTACTAATATACCTCCTAATAAAGCTAATTATAATCCTCTAGAATATACTTTATCTTATAACTTTTAAAAGCCTTAAACACTAGATTAACTAATATCTTTATAGCCTTATTAATAAAATTAGATAGCTAATAAATCTTTATTATAGTTACCTTTATATCCTAATTAATAAAGAATAAATAACTATTTTTACTAGCTAAACGCTTATAATACTTTCTACTATCCTTAGATATAGTAAAAAGTCTTATTTTTTACTAATTAATATTAACTTAGGCTTTATACTTTATATTTTTATTAAATATATAATTAGTGTATTATTAATTAAAATAGCTAAAAAAAGAGATATACTTAAAGTAAAGACTTATACTTTAAGCTAAGTCTTTTAATTAAGAACTAATATATTTCTAAAATCCTTAGGTATAGTAGTTATATAAGATAATATTCTAAACACTAAATACTTAGATTAAGAGAGAGTTAGCTACTAGAGTATAGTTAAAGAGCTTCTAAAAGAAGGTCCTAAAATAACTAGCTAAGTTATAGTTAATAAAGATATAATATAAAGGCTATTTTAATTTACTAATAATAAGATTATTATTTACTATACTTTAAATAATAGCTTAGTTCTTAATCTAAGACTAGAATTCTTATATAGCTTAACTATTAGACTACTTATCTTTAGGATTTATAATTATAAACTCTAAATAAAGCTTACTAGTAAGGCTAAAAAGGGAGCCTTAACTAGTAGTCTTTAAGGCCTAAGACTATAATAAATAATTAGTAAAAGAAAGAATAGATTAGGTATAAAAAAGAAAGAATTAGCTTATATTAGGATAGTGCTCTTTAATCTTATAATACTTAAAGCCCTATTTCTTAATTATAAAGTCCTTAGGTAGTATAGTAAATAAATACTACTATAACTTAATAACTAACTAAGAAAGATAATTAATATAGTAGAAGTTAAGATTATACTAATAAGATATAATTATAAAAATAGATACTATAATTAAGTAACTATAGTATAAGAAAAAGCTAATTAGTTATTAATATTACTAGTTAAAAAAGTATATTAATAAAAAGAAAAAAAAACAAAGGAAGTAAACAAAAGGGTTCCCTTTTATATTTAACTAAAGGTTAAATTAAAAGAATAAATTAAGGAAGAAGGTAACTAATAAAGGTAACTTATTTAACTTTATCTTAACTTTAACAAAAGGGATAATTTATAACTTAAAGTTATTAAATAATAGTAAATTACTTCTTTATCCTTTTAAAGAACTACTAAACTACTTTTTCCTTTAGATTATTTATAACTTCTTTTATTTACTAGGCTAATAGTTACTAGTTTATAATATAAAAACTACTTACCTTACTATAAATAATTCTTTTCCTTTTAACTAATAATAATAATAAGCTTTAGTAACTAATAACTTAGACTATTACCTAAGCACTTTTGCTTACCTATTTACCTTTTAAAGCTTACTTTCCTTTATTAACTATATAAATTTAATATCTCTCTTTAATCTATAAATATTTACTAGTATTACTCCCTTTTTTCTTTTAATTATAGTTACTATATTATCTTTAGCTTCTTTTACTTTTACTTTATCTACCTATAATTAAGTAAATAACTATACTTAGATCTAGTACTTCTTTACTATTAATAACTATATAAAGGATATCTAGTCTTAGTTTAGACACTAGGGAGATAACTATATAATTAACCTTAAAAACACTTCTCTTACTTTAATCTAAGTAATAAAGTTCTCCTAGTTCCTTAATTAATAAGTAAATACTAAGTTCTATACTTAAATACACCCTTATTATAACTAGATCTTAATAAGAAAGAACTTCCTAAGGATAATTCTTACTTTTAATAATATCTAATTCTTTAACTAGCTATACTAGAATAATATAGATAAATTCTTTATATAGTACTAAGATATATTTAAGGATATAATAAGTAATCTAATATAGATAAGTTAGTTATATTATAAAGTAAAAGGTATCTTTACTAACTACTATAACTTATAAGGATATCTTTTATATAAAGATTAGATTATAAAGGATAAGATTAAAGCTGTACTATAAATTATAATATAAGACTTAGCTCTTATTTAAAATATTATTATTATTTTAATTACTTAGAAAGTATAGTAAATTAAGGTAAAGTTAAAGCTATTTTACTTACTATAAACAAGATTACTAATATAATTAAGATATAGGTATATATTATAGTGTTTTCTCTTTATATAAGTAATTTAGGCTACTTTATAAGTCTAATTATAGATTAAAGAGATAGTATAATTTATTAGTATAATCTTCTTTAGGTAAATAAGTAATTAAAGTAGCTATTTATTAATAATATAGTAGCCTTAAAAAGTTCTACTAGAGATTAAATACCTTACTATATATTTATTAACTAATTAATATAAGTATATATATTATTAATTTAGTCTAATAGCTAAGAAGATAAAAATATAGCCTATATATACTTAAGTAGTTCTAAATAGTACTATAATTTAAGGAACTTTACTTAACTAAGAATATATTCTAGATAAATCTAAGTCTTTAAGGGAGCTTTAAGGATAAGCTATAAGTGTCTTAGATTAAGTAAATTAGCTTTAAGTTCTACTATAAAGGATTATAATATTATAATACTATAAAGATATCTTAGCTATATCTTTTAAGGAGTTCTAAAGTAACTAATTAAGATTTTATATTATATTACTAGCTAAGTTAAATAATATTATTATAATTAAATCTAAAATATACTAAGTAACTTTAACTAAACTTATATAATAATTATTCTTAGTATAACTACTTTAGCTACTTCTTAATTACCTTTTTACTACCTTTTTAATTAGTACTCTTTATTTTACTTTACTAAAATATAATACTTATTACTAATCTATACTAAAGATATTACTTTCTTTTTTTAAGAGTTTATTAAAGAGATACCTTTTACTTTTTTACTCTTATTATACTATACTTACCTTAGAGTAATAGCCTAATACTAATTAATAAAATAATTATAAGATTATAGTAACCTTATAAACACCTTATAAATTAAAAAGACTATAAGGCCTAAATATTAAAAGCTTTCTAAGAATCTAGATTAGTGCTACCTAATATACTAATAATATACTACTTATTATAGTTAATATTTAGCCTTTAGACTATAAAAGCCTAATTATCTTTATATTACTTACTAAGGTCTATAAACTAACTATAATTAGTAGTTCCTAAGTCTCCTAATTTATTTATCTCTCTAGTTCTTAATAAAAAGACTAAATAAAAAAGGGCTAAGTAAAAAAAGTTTAGTCTTATAAGCTAAAGCTACTAAAAATATACTAATTTACTTAAATAATACTCTAAGATTAAAGGTATACTAAATATTATAAATACTTATAATTATAATAAGTAGACTAATATAATAACCTAATTAATAAGGTAGCCTATAGTTATAGTAATACCCCTTAGGTACTACTATTAGTACTAAATAAATAGGAGGATAAGTATACTATAACACTAGATTAGAATAAGATATAGTAAATAAAGAGAATAAAGAGAGCCTTAAGCTAAAAAAAAAAAAAGAAAGGTAGCAAGAAGTAATTAAGGACTAATAGGTACTAAATTAAGGTTAGATTTTTAATTTTATATATTTTTTCTCTTAAGGACTATAAGAAAGAAACTAAGGATAATTAAATAAAGTAAAGTAATTTAGAGATTAACTTAAGCTAATTAGAAGCTAGAAGACAAGTTAATAAGGAAAAAGTAGTTAGTCTAATTAAGAGAAGAACCTATATAAAGAAGACTAATCATATAAATAAAATATTAATAAACTTTCTCTTTTCTTTCTTAGACCTACCTTTTAGCTAGATTAGACTATAAGCCTTTCTTCTATAAGCTAATTATATATAATAATATAAGATAATTAAGAGCTTTTACTTCTCTAATTATAATAAGCCTTCTTCTAATTAGACACTTTCTCTTTATAATTAAGACATTATTTATTACTAATCTAAGGGATTTAATGCTTTAATTAAGGTAAGTCTTTAACTAATTAAGGAAGTATTTTATATTGCCTTAGGGGTTATTAGTGTTTCTCTCTAGATTACTATACTACTTTAGTCTCTTCTACTTTACACCTTTCTAATAGGATACTTTACTTATTAAATAGCTTAATTAAAGCTATAGTTAGTAAATACTTATTTAATCTTTTTTAGTTTATATAAGCTCTAGTATTATAAATATTTTATTAAGTAAATAAAGAATTTAAGAACTACTCTTAAATAATAGTATATATATTATATACTTAGATACTAACTTATTAGCTTATTATATTAATTATATTTATTATAGGCTAAGTAAGCCTATAATAAAAAGGATATATAGACGCTTTAAGGCTAAGGCTATAGTTATACTAACTATACTAGGTTTCTAAATAATAATATAATAGCTATTTACTTTTCTCTTAGGCCTTTATAATAATTTACTATTAATAACTATATTTTTAAGATATATCTATTAAATACTATTATTTTTTAGTAATTTAAAGTTATTAAACTAATTATCTTAAAGGTAGTATTACGTAATATAACTATAAAGTTTCCTTTTATTATACTTTATAATACTAAATTTATTAGCTTTTATAAAGGTATTAACTTAATTAAAGAAGGCCTTAAAGGTTTATTCTAGATTACTAAGTATTAGTAGGTTTAAGATATTAAGTATAAGAAAAGAAAAAGATTAGTTATTTAAGGTATAGTATAAGGCTATAGTTAAAAAAGATATTTTACTTTAAGGGGGAGATTATTATTAAGGTAGTTATTAGTTTTTTACTAGTTAGTTAATAGAATATCTTTATCTTGTAATATTATAAAGGTTAAGAAAAGGTAGTTAATTAGTTATAGTTATTATTAGTTATAAAGTAAAGTAAGAGCGTAAGTGTAGTACTACCTTTGCCTTAGGTAAAGGTAAAGGATTCTACTAGTAGGTAGTATATTATATAATGCACCTCCTATAGCTATATTACCTATATACTAACACTAGTAACTTTCTTGTATAGTAAAAGTTACTAGTACTCTTATTCTTCCTAAAAAGCCTAAAAATATAATAAAAATAAATAAAGTAAAAGTATTATACTTTTTATAGTTATATACTACTGTAAATTTATTACTTAGTAGAAGTAAGCTTATACTATTTTATTTAGGTGTATTTCTCCTTAGCTATAGCTATTAGAGGTATATACTTATATTAGATAGATTTAACTACTATTAATCTATATTGTTTATATAACCTATTTTCTCTTTTAGGTACTTATTATCCTATATCTTATTATTTTTATTATTTTTTATTATATTTATATAACTTATCTCTTTATCTATATTTTTACTTTATTATAAGAGATAAGACTCTTAAGTGCTTAGTTTAGTAAGGACTTTATAAACTTATTAGTAAAGTTATTATTACTATAGATCTATTATACCTTAAAGAGCTTATATTACTTATATAACTATTATAGTACTATAATATTAATTATTAAGCACTTCTTATAGGTAGTATTTAACTTTACTAGGTACTTATATAGTAAGTATAAGTTAGTATAAGTAATAGTAGGGATTAATAGGTTACTAAGCTTATTTACTACTATTATAATAGTTATAGAGAGAGTGTACACTATATTAACGCCTATAACTATACTATAGACTTTTAATATAAAAACACTTTATATTACTTATTTAGATTTAGTTAATAAAAAATAGAGGATATTACTATAGAGAATAAACTTACTCTACTTATTATTAACCTCTTTATTAGTAAAGAAGATAATAAATTTTAACTATAAAGTTAAGTTATAATTATTAGTAAAGAATTTATTAATAAATATAAAAAGCTTTATATTAGGTAAGTTAAAGGGAATAAAGGTAAGGCTATAGTTAAGTATATTTCTTTACTACTAGATTTATTAGTTAAGTTACTAAATTACTTTATTATTAGGCTTTTTATACTAGGCTATAGTAAATAGGTTAAAGTATACTTTAGGCTAGTAAATAAAAGTAATATATATACCTTAAGTATACTATTAGATATAGTCTTACTAGGCTATAGGTAATTTTTATTAATAAGTTATAACTTTATGCCTTAGCCCTTTTAGTAAAGTATAATAGAGGTGTTTTTAGCTAAAGTTAGTAAAATAATTCTTTTATTAAATACTAGAGGTTTATTCTCTATAAGTAAAGTTTTCTTTTTTATAAAGAGCTTTACCTTAGTAAGCTTTTTATTTTATAGTTAAAGAAATTAACGCTAGTTAGGCTAATTATATTATTTATTTATATCTTAATTATTATAAAGTTAAGGTTTTTTATAGATAAAAGAAGTAAGTATAGGTTATATAAAGTAGTAACTATATTAAGCGTTTTATAGTAGTAGTAGTTATATATTACTTACTAATAAGTACTTACTTTAGTAAGGCTATATAATAGCTTTACTACCTTTATAATAGTACCTTAAGAGTAATAATTATAAATCTAAAGGGGAAGTTATATATAGATAGTATAGTTAAGCTATAAAGTTTACTATATATAAGCTTATATTATATTTATAACTATATTACTTTACTATTAGTAATAAAGAAAGAAGTAAGTATAAGAATTATATACTAGCTAGCTCTTTAAATTATAAGTAACTAAACTAATAAGGTTTTTTTACTATTATTACTATAACCTTATACTATAAGTTATAATTTTTTATATAGCTTATTATTTTTCCTTTAACCTTATTAATAAGATAAGATTTAAAGATATAGCTATAGTAAATAAAAGAATTATATATAATAATCTTAAATATACTATAGTTAATAAAGCCTTAGATTTTACTTTTACTTAACTATTTAAAGAGCTTACTAGGTGTAGTAATAATACTTTAGTTATATAGTTATTATATAAGGGCTAGGTTAGCTTCTTCTTTAGTAAAAAAAAGATAGTAAAGGTTAAGGGCTTATTTATTTCCTATAGTAGTATATTAACTAAGTCTTATATAGTTACCTATAAGTATACTATAGAGAAAGAAAACTACTACTTAAATAAGTTTTCTTATTCTTATAGTAATAATAATAGTATCCTCTATATATTTACTAGTATAGTTAGTATCCTTAGGTAAGTTAAGTTAAAGATTTATATTAGTAAGCTTCTTTATTTTCTTCTTAGTGTAGTAAGGTTTAACTAATATAAAATAGAAGTTATATAGGCTATTAATATTAATAGTATAGTCTATATTATTAATTAATAGTAAATAGTATAAGCTAAATTATTTACTTTTTTATACTAACTAACCTTACTACTTAACAGTAGGTCTTTAATAGTAAGTATTTAGACTATTATATACCTTAAGTACCTTATAAACTTAGTATATTATATACTTTTATAGAGGTTATTAGTAGCCTTTTAGATAGTAGTTACCTATTAGATAATATTAGGTAAAGAGGTAGAGTTAGTAGTTATATAAAGGTAAGTACTAAATACTAAGAAGTTAGTATAAGGCTATTAAGGCCTATAGTGTTATTAACTACTTAACTATACTTAAAGTATAGATTTATAGTTAGTAGTTAAGTACTCCTTATATATAATTTTATAGGCTTATTAGAGTACTATATAGTATTATTTAACCTTTTTAATACTATAGTATACCTTAATAAGGATAATCTTAACTTTAATACTTATTATATAGGCTTTATATAAAATTTAGTTATAGTAAAGTTTTACCTACGTTAGTAATAACCTAGTCTAGAGGTCTTAGTAATATTAATCTAGTAGTAATAAAGTGCCTTCTATATAGTCTTTATAGAAATATTATAAAGAAAGTATACTATATTAAAGTAGTTATAGTATTAATAATATATAGACTAGTTAGTTACCTTTAAGCTATATAATGTTATAATAGCTTTATAGTTAAAAGAGTAGTTATTATATAAGGTAAATTTAAATTATAAAGGTACTTTTTATAGAGCTAGTAGTAATAGTAGTATTTAGTTAAGTGCTTAATAGCCTTAACCTTAACCTTATAATAGCCTTATAAAGAACCTTATAAAGGTAGTAGACTAATAGGTGCCTAAATTATTAGTAAAGTTAGTATAACTCTATATTAGTTAAATAGTAACTTATAAGCTATATTTAGGTAGGCTAAAAGTATTTATAAGTACCTTTATTTTTATATAACTAGTACTATAATATTACCTTATTAAAAGTATTTATAAGGTTATTAAAGTAAATAAATAGTTAATTATATTTACTAGGTAAAGTAAAAAAGTATATTTATAAGTATTATATAAAAGATAATAAGGCTAAATAGTATACTAACTATAATAGTACTCTTTAAGTAAATAGTATTACTACTACTAAACTAAATCTTTATTTAGCTAGTAGTAGTAGTATTAATAGTTACTAATAGTTAGATCTATTATAATATAGTTACTTATAAGTAACTAGTAGTAAAGAAAGTTATAGTACCTATATTAGGTAAAATACTTTAAAAGGTACTTAATAAGTATTAGTCTAGTATAAAAGAGGTAGCTAGATTTAATAATACTATACTAAGGTTATTCTTTATTAACTAGTAATAGACTACCTAGTTAGCTAGGTTAAAGGTAAGCTTATTATTACTAAAGGTAGTACTACTAAAGAATATAGTAGATATATAAAAGGTATTACTCTCTAGTTTATTTTTACTACTATTAAAAGTATAGTTACCTTAGAGGTAGTAACTAAGGTCTTTATTATTATTTTTATTACTTTTTTTTATAAGTAACTACCTTTATAGCTAGTAAAAAAGGTTTAATATATAGTTAGTAAAAAGTCTTTAACTTAGTAGTTATTCTTAAATTATTAATATACTTTATATTACTTATTAGTAAGGTATTTTATTAACTAATAACTAGGCTTATAGTAAATATAGTACTTTTTAGTATTATAGTTATTATTATTATTACTATAATAGTTACTATTACTATAGTTATTACTAAATTATTAGTTATACTTCTAGCTATAGTAAGTATAGTTAACCTAGTATTAATTATTAAGGTCTACCTAGTACTAACTAACCTTATTATTATATTTTATTATAGTACTTATTAATAACTAAAGCTAGTTATAGACTTTTTTAATATAGGCACTAGATTAAATAAGTATAATTTATACTTATAAACTCTAGAGTAAGTATTTAATAGCTAGGATTAAAGGACTTTATTATTATAGTAGCTATTAAGTAGCGCTTATTAAATAAAGGTAAGTTTTTTAATAAGCTTTTTAAGTACTTTAAGTTTACTTTTCTTAAGGTTATTATATATAATATAGTAAAAAGTAGTATTTTATTACTTAGTAAAGTATATCTAAATAGTTTTAAGGCTTTTAAAATAAGCCTTTATTTAGGTAACTATAGTAGTAAGGTCTTAGATATTTTTACTACTAATTCTAGTAAAATAAAAGGTAAAAGCCTTACTTTTAAGTATAAATAAAAAGGCTAATACTATTTAGTATTTCTTAATACTAATTTTACTATAGTTATTATAAAAGAAGTTTAACTTAATATTAAATATATTATATATTTTACTAGTATACTTAGATTTATTAGAAATAATCTTAGTTAAAGTGCTTAATTACTAAAGAAAAGAATAGTTATTAATAGTGTTATTTTTAGTAAGTAGTAGCTATTTTATACCTTAGGGTTCTATAAGATTAATATATAAGTAAGTAAAAGGTTCTTACTATAATTAATAATAAGTAGAAAAGAATAATAGACTATTACCTTAATAAAATAGTCTTAATATTATATTATATAAAGAAAGTAGTAAATCTTATATAGATTAAGTCTACTTTAGTAACACTAGAGTTTATTATTTTTACTACTATAACTTTTATACTTATTTATTAAGTTAGGTCTATATTATTACTAGTTATTACTTAAGGTTTATAAATATTACTAGGCTTTACTTAGTTATATAGGTAATAGGTTACTATTACTATTTTTACTTATACTACTTTAGGCTTATATAACTATATTAGATATTATTTAGAAAGCTATTATATATTTTAATAAGCCTATTAAATATTACTAACTTATACTATACCTTCTTAACCTCTTTATTTATCTATATATAAAACTTATTATTATTAATAATAGTAATAAGGTATAAGGTAATTTATTAATAGTCTTTAAGTATAAAGATACCTTAGTTAAAAAAGAAGTTATAAAAAATTACTAAGGGTGTTTTACTAGTAGTACTAAAGAGGTCTTTGTTTTATTTATTAAAGTAATATTAAAAGTCCCTCTATAGCTTATAGTCTATAAGTATTTATTTAGCCTATTTAGCTATATAATAAGTAAAGTAAAAGTAAATAGTAAAAGGGTTTTACTTATTAAGAAAAATTTCTTAACTATATTTATTAAAGTTAATATATTTTACTATAGAGGTAGGTACCTTAGGGTATAAGGTACTACTAGATTAACTTATTATAAGATTAATTATTAAGGTTAATTAGTAGTAATTACTATATAACTTTTATAGTAGTAATTAGGTAGTTATATTTTTCCTTAATATAACTTATACTTATAAGTTTAGATAGTACTAGGTTTATTTTTATATATATAAGATAAATAGGGTAAATAAAGATAGGTTTCTAAAGGGGTAAATATAAAGATAAGAGAAGAAGTTAAATAAGCTAGTAATTATTACTACTTAAGTATCTTTTCTTAATAGTACTATAGTTAGTATAAAAAAGAATATTACTTGTTAAAGGGGTTCTAATAGTATAATAAACACTATAGTGTTTCTTATAAAGGTAAGGTAGCCTTAATAATACTTAACTTAGTTAGTAGTTTACTAAGTTATAGTAGGCTAAGTAAACTTCTATAATAGTAAGCCTTATTAATTACTAATTCTTAGTAAATAATTAACTATTAATTAATATTAGTTTTTTACTAGTTAGTTAATAGGATATCTTTATCTTATAATATTATAAAGGTTAAGAAAAAGTAGTTAATTAGTTATAGTTATTATTAGTTATAAGGTAAAGTAAGAGTATAAGTGTAGTACTACCTTTGCCCTAAGTAAAGGTAGAGGATTCTACTAGTAGGCAGTATATTATATAATACACCTCCTATAGCTATATTACCTATATACTAACAGTAGTAAATAAAGTAGTAGATTAGCTTAAAGACTTTATTATTTTTATTATTAATAAGTATACTTTTATTATTAAAGAAGTACTATTATTAGCTATTAATTAGTCTTAATAACTTATTAAATAAGGTTAAAAGTATTAGTAAACTACTATATAATAAAATAAGGAAGTTACTAAAACTATTTATTATAAAAGGGGAGGTTATACTCTAAAGAAAGCTAAAGAAAAATAGTCTACTAAGTTTTTATTATCTCCTTAAGGAAATAGTAAATAAAGTAAAGTATTAGCTTTATACTAAGGTAATATAGTTTATAGTATAAAAGAAGTTATATATCTTATAGTAAGCTTAATAAAAGCTTAGCTAAAAGGTTATACTACCCCTTAGGATTACTAGCTCTATAAAACTAGCTAACACTAAGATAACTACTTTTAGAGAAAGAAGATAATAATAGATAGCTAGATAATAGTAGTAGGTTATAATTAGTTACTAGTTACTCTTTTAAGATATAACTTATAGTAAGAGAGTAAGCTAGTTATATATTATACCTTAGACTATATTATAAAGCTATTATAAATAAATAGTATAAATAAAACTAAGGTTAAATAAATTAACTTTATTATAAAAAGGGATGAAAAAGAGAGAGCTACCTTCTATAGGTCTAGTAGAACTTAGTTATACTAATAAAAAAATTTTTAGCTAATTAGAAAGGCAAATACTAGAGTGTCTATAAGGCTAAAGCATCTATATTAATTCTAGGAGTATCCCTATTAATTCTTATTATAATACTATATTAATCTGAAACTATTTTTTTAAGAAATAAAAAAGTATTTTTCTTATATACTAGTTAACTAGTTATATTTCTTAAGAGAATACACTAGTTCTATATATAGTAAATAATAACCTATTTAAGTATAATTTTTATATATTTAATATAATTAGTAAAAAAAAATATACTTTTATAATAAAATATAAATATAAATATATATATTTATATTTATATTTATATTTTATATTTATATTTTGTATTTATATTATATTTTATATTTTTCTTTAATATACTAGCTAGTAGTAATACTAAGTACCTTATAAAGGCTAACAAGTAATAAATATATACTCTTTATACTAACGTAAAGCTATTATAGCTAGAGATAACTAATATTACTTATTATATAATACCCTCTATATATAGGTAAAAGAGGCCTATAAGGCTCTTCTATAGGACTTCTTATTTAACTTTCTAGTAACTATACTAGATTAATATAAGGTAGTAATTAAGGCTAATAGGTTATATATTAAGTATTATCTTTACTTATAAGTTAGCTTTCCCTTCTTTTATACTCCTCTTTACTTTATATATTCTCTTTAAAATCTTTTATAAATTAGGGAGTAACCCTAGAAGAGTAAAGAAAAAAGCATAAAATAAAGTATATTATAAACTATCTTAAAATAATGTTTATATACTTATACTATATATACTTATTAAGTTATTAGAGATTATATAAATATATAGATTTTACTAATATAGTAGAATAAACTATAAATAAGATTATACTATTAAAGCTAGTATAGTTTAAATAACTTTGAAATACTAACTTTAGAGTTTCATAGTTTCTGACTCTATAGTACTTATTTAATATAAAAGTACTTTAAAACTTCTTAGAAATTTTATTTTCTAAAGAATTATTTTAAGTACTTTTAGATTTTTAGATTTAATAATATTAAAATAAAGCTAGCTTTAACTATTCTAAGCTAATTACTCTCTAAATAAGTTTTAAGATTAAGTAGATTTTAAGTTTTATTAGTATATATTTAAGAAAAAGTAAGTATAGTTTTATAGTAAATACTATAAAGGTAAGTAAATAGTGTTATATAATAGTATTTAACTATAAACTTAAAACTTAAAAACTTTATACTTATACTTATACTAAGTTTTTATCTATATAAAAAGTTATAAGTTATTCTATAAAGAGATAAGATTTATATAAAGGTGTAAAGTACTAGGGTTTAGGTAGAAAAGTGCATAAAATATAGGGGAGGCTAGAGAGCGCAAAATAGGGGAGGGCTGACTTAGAAATTACCGTATCCACTGGTTAGATCTGGACAAAGCTAAGAAACCTGCTAGCCAGAGAAAGCTAGCAGCTGTCCTATAACGGCTAGTGGGTATCAGCTACGCTAGTCCTAACATAGAAGGCGGTCATCCACTGCTGCCCACTAGCCAGCCCGCCGTTAGTAGAAACACAACTGTTACGTAAGAAAATAGATATATACAGATCACTGTTTCTGCCAGCACACTATACTCCTTACAGCGGCCGCGATACTCCTTGCCGTTAGCTACAGTAATTAATTTGGATGCGTTGCGCTTATGTCAGCCATTTTCACCCCCTTGCCAGCCATCTGTCTAAGCCCGTGTTGTGGGGCAATACCTGACTATCCGGTTAAATATACCCATCACACGTCGTAACTACACTTTTATAAGAATAGCCTATTAATGTCTTAGCTATTAGGGTACAAAGTGTTCAGTCATGGCTGCCCCACTCCTAGTGTACGGTCAAGGCGAGGCTGCCCCACTCCTGGGTCTGTAATAAGCTCTGTGCGCATTCTAAAAACGTACGTAGTGATTACGGTCATGCCGCTGTTCTAATAGCGGTAGAACCAACTTTTTCCTCTTTGTTCTCCTGCATTTACGTGCTGGCTGAGCCCGGTCAAGCGCAACTCTACTACACATGACCCTTTTACTATATCCCTTCTCTTGCCTTATTAGGTTACTATAACGTTATGCATTAGTGCGATGGGTCTGCTAACTATCTTCTGGTTATTTACTGGTCAAGATACAGCCTTACTTTCACTAGAGACGGTTCCACTTGGTCTATTAGCAGGGGCCAAACGGCTTTGCCGATACTAAATCTTTAGGGGTTAAGAAGCAATTACAAGATTACGATGTAATAGCTATACAGATAATTACACATTAATATATATAATTATCTAAATCTATATAGTTTTATCTATATAAGCTGATCTTACACACAGCTAGGGAAGAACTTAGATATCTTCTTTACTAGGAAAACTACACTACACTTCTAAATTCCTTCTTTTTGACTACAAAAACCACGCCATACTTATAATTTCCTAAGGACAAGTCACTTATCCTTCCCCAACACCATGAAGCTCGCTGCCCTTCTCACACTTCTCTGTGCTACTGGTATTAATGCTGGTTGGTATCAATGCCAGTATGTAAATTCTGTTTCACACTTGTATTTCAACTTTTGAACTGACGCTTGTCCAGTTGCTCTCGATCGGGTGCTTTCAATCAGCGTGCTACAATAGGCGCTTGTCGTGCAATTAGAGGTTCCGACCTCATTAGTGTTGGTAACACAAAAGAATGTAGACTTTCAAACCAAAACGCATTAGCAACGGCCTTTGAAAGAGTAAGTCATAACATGTAGTTATTATAATCATTACTAACTATGTCTTTAAAAGTACTGCGGCAAGCAACATCCACAGCTTAAAGGATACTGCCGCTGGGTAATGGGTTAAGCATAGTTATTTAGATAAGGATTAAGTCTAGCCTAGGCTAGTAGGTAGGCAGGTTATAAGGATGTAAATAGAGAGTATATAAAGTTTAGTATTATAGGTAATCTTTAATGTTAGAACACTTAAGTTTCTAGCTATTTTATATTAAAATAACTTATTAGTTATATAAGATATTAGTGTAAGTACAAAAGTTACTAGTCTTCTTATCTTCCAATATAACTATTTATATACTACTATATCTTATAGAAGCCTATCTAGTAGTATACTATAAACACCCTTTAGTTAAGCTTTTCTAGATTTCTAGTTTTAAGCTATTACTTTAATATATAGATCTATTTTATATAATAAGTTTTAGGAGCTAGAATACTACTATAAATTAGAAAGTATAGTAACTAGTTACCTCTACTAACGCCTAAAGACAACTTTATTATAATTAATATTACTATTAGTAAGTACCTTATAATTAAGGTAGGTTTTTATTTACTTTAA
The DNA here is from genome assembly GCF_030913465.1 of Colletotrichum navitas. Taxonomy (NCBI): domain Eukaryota; kingdom Fungi; phylum Ascomycota; class Sordariomycetes; order Glomerellales; family Glomerellaceae; genus Colletotrichum; species Colletotrichum navitas. Next base: position 16,060 of record NW_026850798.1, read on the forward strand.
GTTAAGAATTAATAGAATAGTTTCTTAATAAATAGTAACTAATACTAGCTAAGATAGCTATAAGATCTACTATAGTAAAAGACACTACTATAGCTTAGTATATAAGTAAAATACTAAGCTACTCCTATATATTAATAAATTTATAAGAGAAGTTATAATTCTATAACATCTTATCTTTAAGAGATAAAAACTAAGTAGTAGTTAATAGGTAGACACTCTATAGGTTAAACCTTAGGATCTTAGACTATCTTTAAGTACTAACCTATTTTCTCTTAAGTTACCTTTGTCCTTACACTACTAGCTTTAAAACTATAAATCTTTAACTTACAAGGTAATAAAAAAGAAAAAGAGCTTCTCTAATATTATACACTAAAGCCTTTTATTTAAGTTAAAGTTCTTAGAGATAAATTTCTTTAGAAAGTTAGTTTATACTACTATATTCTTAATATACTTTAAGCTAAGAGAGATATATCTGTTTTCTTTCTTTTTGGGAGAACAGTTGGTAGGGGGGTATTCCAGCTTCGGGGGGGGGTATCCGTTGTGGGGCCGAAAAGTTCGGGGGGGGTAAAGTAGCTAGGGTTAGGGTTATTAGGCTTATTTAGGCTTAGCTTAGAGTGTGAGAAGTGCGAGAGCTTGAGCATATGCTAAGCATATACTAAGTATATACTAATAGATATAGTGTCTACCTTCTATAAATATAGAGGACTTAGTTAGAAGACTTAGGTCTAAGTCTACTATAGTTATAGAGGCTAGTTACTATATTTAATAGGATATGCTAAGCATATGCTGAGTATATACTTTAAAATATAGTACTTACCTTCTATAACTATAGAGGACTTAGACCTAAGTCTTCTTACTAAGTCCTCTATATTTATAGAAGGTAGACACTATATTTATTAGTATATACTTAGTATATGCTTAGCATATGCTAAGTATCCTTTAGTTAGTTTTTTTTAATTTATACGGTGCTTAGGGCTTTACCCCCCCCTGAACTTCTGCCCTACTGGCCGGACACCCCCCCCCGAAGCTGCAATACCCCCCTACTAACTGTCTACCCTTTCTTTTTTTCTTAGCAATAGGGTAATCTAGTCTGTGCGTAGGTCTGTGCACAATTAAGCAAGAGACTTCAAGAGGTACTTTGATGACTTAAGTGCTGCCCCACAAAGTGTCTGCGCCCAAGCGCCCGCGCGCCGGCGCGGAAATGGCCGAAATGAGTTAGTTATTTCTGGGACAGATTTCCCCACGCAAATAAGGAGGAATCCATGTCTGCATAAGCACAGGCACAATTTTCAATTTATAATAGATGCCTGTTAGAACAATGATTAGGAGAAGTTACCCACACAATATACGCACAATTGACTATACTAATTACTTAAACAAAAACCCCTATTCACTACAGGCAGGGCCCTTAGTTTTTATAAGAGGTTCGTTACACAATACTGTTTCTACTCTACCTTTCTACTAGGCACACATAATATCTCTATTCTATGTAATCTTTACCTCTTCCTATACATTCTTAGCTAAGATGTATCCTATAAACTCACTTATTGTCTTCCTCCTGTTAATATATAGCACGTTTGCTGCACCTACATCTAAACCAAAATTAACGCCTACACCAAGAAACCCTGAAAATCCTAAATGGCAACCACTTAGAGCCGGCGGTGGCATCTACAATGTCAAGAGCTTGAGTTCTATAGGCCTCTACTATATATATACGCCCTACTACCAGGATTCCCGGGAACCAGTTACAGCACTACAGCTCCACAAGGGTGAGGACAAGCTTACTATCTTGCAAGCTTGGAACGCCTACGAGGGTTTCCACCGAAACAACAGCCCTCGACTTAAACTATCTGACGTAATACGGGCTGTGGCTAAAGAGCAGGCACATGTAGACCTGGGGTCACTTACTAAGGTTGTAGTGGACACAGTTATCAACAAGCCAACAATTACTGTTGTAAATGATTTCTTTGCTGATTGGGAGAAGCTCCAAAGCAAACCAAATCAACTGCGCCCGCCCAAAGTCACTCTTACGCCATCTAGCTCGTATTGGCCAGCATTTCAAACCACGCCGTTTGTGAAGGCGGTTAATTACGCGCTTGCAAGAGACAAAAAAATGGTGACAACAATATCAATTGTTACTACAGAGATGAAAACCACAAACTTATTGTTTAGCCTAGGGCCAAAGCCAAATATTGGTATTAGCAAGTAAATAAAATTAAGAAATTACCCACTTTAGATGTTGTTAGCTTCTGCTAGCACTTGTAAAGGAGGCCAGCAAGAGGCCCTAAGCAGTGTTATATACTAACTAGAGGATAGTAAGTAAAGCCAGATTATTATAGATGCAAATAGACTAAAAAGATTAATAGCCTGTAAACTTCTCTATTTATTCTACACTGCATAGTTAATGTCTTAGGACACAAATATTAAAATATTAGATACAGCTATAGGCTATTATTTAGAGACAACTTATAGGGAAGTTAGTATAACCTAACTACTTGTATTCTTAAATAAGAAGGTAAAGCTCTTGTTGTTATTATTATTCTTGTATTAAACGCTATAGTGTCAAGGGCGTAGCTACCTTTGCGGCTGGCCTCCTAGGGGCATCTAACGTAAAAGGCCGTAGGCTAAACCTATAAAAACTAGAGTACATTGTCCCTTTAACCCTCTATATAAGCTTTTATCTAAGAATTATGTTTACTTTTAGCTTTAAATCTTTTCTTTTCCCCTTAAAGTACCTTTACTCTAGCTATATTAAGTGACTTTACTAAGATATAGTCTAGTCTTTTTAGGCTAATGATATTTACTAAGTATATTTTACCTTATATATAGTTTAACATTCTGAGCCTTAATAAAATTAAGTCTTTATACTTGTAAACTAAAATATTTAGTGTAAAACTTAATAATCTTATAATATATATATTTATATATATAGTTTAGAATTAGCCAGGCTATATAAGTAACTTACTTAGTTTTTAATAATAGTTTATCTACTACTTTTACTACTTTTTCTCTTTAATAATAACTATAGTATAGTATTCTAGTAAAATAAATTTAGCCCTAGTGCTTAATATACTTTAAGTAAACCTAGAATAAAGTATATAAAAGACTATACTAATCTATAATATATCTTATATAATATTTTAGTATTAATATTATAGCTATATAGTAAAATATAATAGTTAATTACAAAACTAGAAATTAACTTTATATAAAGAGAGCAGTATTATTTTATATATAATTAACCTAGATTTATAAGTATACTTATTTATTTACTATAGGATAATATATAGCTAACCTTTAAAACTACTTTTCTAGCCTTACTAGTAGATTTATTAGTTAGGCTAATATCCTACTAACACCTAGTACCTTACTAGGCTCTACCTGTTACTAGTATATAAGACTAGCTATTACTAGCTATAGCTTTAGCTCTTAGTAAGTTATTAAATCTATTACCTATTTAACTATATTAAGTAGTAGTATAACTAGTTATAATACTATAAGGTATTAACTTTTTACTACTATTAATAATAATAAAAAGTAAATATACTAAATTACTATTTAAAGCTATTTAATAAGTTATTTTAAAAGTAACTAATAAAAGATATTTCTTTACTAGCTTAGCTACTAATATATACTTACTAGTAGATTTTCTTACTATTACCTTTACTAGCTTACACTAGACTAACTTATTTAGCTAGATTTACTATACTTTTAGCTACTACTACTATTATTAACCTTTAATTTAACTTTACTTTTTTTACTTTTCTTTATACTTCTTTATATTAGTTATTTTACTCCCTTATATATTAAAGTTACTATAACTAAAGCTACTATTAATTAAAGCCTTTAACTATTAATAATAATAATAAAGTTACTAGCTAAAGCCTTACTATAAGTTTAGTACTAGATTTCCCTTAAGATCTATACTTTTTACTATATATATACTAATAACTATAGCTAATAATACTACTACTAACTTTACTATTAAGACTTTATATCTTAAAATACTTTTTTTTACTACCTACTAGACTACTAGCCTTTATTACCTTCTCTATTACACTTATTACCTTTATTACCTTTATTAACTTTACTATTACTACTATTAATAATAACTACCTTGTTATTACCTTTTTTACTTATAAGTAAATAGTCTATATTACTAGTAGTACTAACTCTCTTTACTATTATAAGGTTTAATACTACTGTTAATACCTTTTACTAAAGAATAATTACTTTTTCTTATATACTTTACTACTTTATAGTCTTAATAGTAAAGTTAACTTACTTATAGTTTATAGTAAAGTTAACTACTAATTAGTGTTAGTTAGACTAAAGGATAAGTTAATAAAGTTAACTATATATATTAGTAGTAGTTAATATTACAGTAGTAATAACTAAGGTTAAATAACTTGTAACTATATTACCTAAAGTAAAGATTCTAAGATAAAGAGGAAAAGAAAACTATAGTAGGGCCTTTCTCTACAATATTACCTATAAATCCTTTGTAAACCTTTTCCTAATCACATGACCCTTAGTAGTCTATACTTAGCCCTAGTGGCCCCTATAGTCCCTTAGCCACACTTACATAGCCTACTTTACCTTATAGTCCTAGTTACCTTATAATATTAATAAATAATTAAAGTAACTATAGTCTTTATTATATATAAAGAAAAAAAGGATAATTATTATAGGTAAGTTATTCAAATAAATAACTTATTACCTATAAATTCTTAGTAAATCTATAGCTATTATCTAAGAATTTACTAGTAATAAGTTATAAGAGTTAATCTAATAACTCTAATATTTATCTATAATAGTTAACATTAGAATAAGAATACTATAATTATTTAAAAAAAAGTAGTTAAATCAATACAAAGAGGTAAATAAGTTATCTTTAGATTATTTAGATATAAGGGTAGGTTATATATAGAGTAAGGTATAGTACTACTTAGCTAAGAGTTATTTCTAGTATAGGCTCTACTTATGTCTTTATCTATAGCTAAGGCTATAACACCCTCTATATCTTTTATAGAGAGAAACTTTAGAGTCTTCTTCTAGCTTTCTTCTTTACTACTATTAGAGATATTACTTTAAGGATAGAAAACAATACTATAGTTGTTTATATTTAAACCCTATTATAATAGGCATACTTAATTAAAAGCTTTAGATTATAAACAGTAATCTAGTATATTTAAAGCAGAGTTAGGTTAATATAGATTTTCTTATTAGAACTTACTCCCCCCCTCCTATTCTCATGTCTATTACTGTTTAGGTTAAGTAGAAACAGGGGATAGTATTACAACTGAGCCAGTCACAGTATAGAAAGACGCTAATGATATCTATTCCTTCTGAATAACTAGTTATCATACCCTTTCTTGCCTCCCTATCTTCGCTCTGCAAGAGCAACAAGCGGGCATCTAATATAAATCCCCAGATGGCCAGTTGCCCAGCTGACGATGTTCTGCGGCCTAAAGCCGTCTTCTTCTGTTCTGGTTCTTCTTCCCCTGTGCCTTGGGGCTTACAAGCTCGCACACTTGACCTCCATCGCCGTTCCCGCAACGAGCAGGGAATGTGCAGCAGTTTTCGTCCGCAAACTGATCGAGGCCATCAGCCCCTTTGCCAACAAACTTGCAGTCGAGTTTGACGTTGCGAGTTGGGCAACTAGCAAAGTAGTATTAATATAAGTGTAGTTCAGCTACAAGGGTTGTTCACGTTTGGAAACCCTCCAGCCTGAAAAAAGGCTGACGGGCCCACTCATGGGGCTTGAGGTAGTAGGCTTTTACTTACTCCTGGGCGAGAATGCTGGTGGCCAACGCAGTCAATAGAATAGCGGTGAACTTCATGTCGTCTGAGTTGAATTAGAAACACTGCACAGCAGTTTGGTTGTGTAATTAAATGTAAAAGAAAATGCCTGAGCGTGGTAAGTATTGAGTTGATTGCGATGTCTATCAAAACAGAATCTGACAAGAGCGATGCTCAAACCCATCTTTATAGCAGCTCCAACGATTCTATTAAGTCGAGGTTGTGATATACTTACTGACTCTTAGGTCTCAAGCATCACGGCGCTAGTAGGGGGTTGTTTTGCCAAGTCGTGTCGCGTACCCTGTAAATTCCGGGGTAGGTCAGGAGAGTCATTCACTGCGACATTGCTTATTATGACATTGCTTACATTTTTAGCTCTACAACATTTCTAGCTTAACAAACTCTGAAACTTGATGTGCATCAACTCTGATACTTGAACCAATACATGGGTCTGCCCCACTGCCTTTTGGTGATCCGCTGTAACATTGGCAGATCACCACGTATTGGATTAAGTGTTCCTCTCGATTAGGCAATTGATATCGGGTGATCAGTACGAGTCTGAGAATGCAATCAAGTAATACATAATGGTTTTACTAACGGTCTGAATCTAGCAGCGCTGCAGTAGGCAGAATGCTAGAGCAGGCTCATCCTCTGGTCCACTTGCTTTCTCCAAGAACCGCGCAGACCGCGGCTACCCCCACAGTCGGCTTGACAGGCGTAAGACAATCTGTGTGGGGGACTCTCTGGCCGTCATAGAAAGATTAGGACTGAGCGACTCTGTGCTAGCGGCTGCATCTAGGCTACAATATAAGGAGCCACTGCAGTGACTTTCCTCCTATTAACTTGTATTGTTTCTATAACTGTTTAGGTACTTCTTTAACTCTGTTGCTTCTCTGTTGGTTATAAAACATGGCTAACTTAGCAAGGCCTTCAACTAATGCCTGTGTTTTAGATTATTGTTTCCTTGACGACAAAAGAATATAAATTTAGGAATATAATCCAGCGAAAGTTATTAATGCCATATGTGAACGCCAACCTACTCGTCCTGTGCTAATCTAGCACATATGCCAACTGGCCACTAAAGACAAAAGAGCCTGTCCCCAGATGCATAACCTAACCCCACGTGATAGACGTCTCGTCCAAACGAATTTACTGAGCAGCGCCAAAGATCTCATTGAGGTCACGCTTGGCATTGCGCTTGATCCCGCACTTGTTCAAGCAGGCGTCAATGCCGAGAGCAATGTTGGCGGGGATATGTTTACGGAAGCTCTCGAGATCAGCGCCGTCAATGGTCTGGACACCACCAAGAGTAGCAGAGACAACATCCGGGCGCAGGTTGAAGAAGGTCTGGGCAACCTGCTCAACGCCAGGGTCGACGTTGTTGAAGCCGGCCACGAATACGGCATCCTCGCAGTCGGGGTTGAACTCCTGGTGGATGGCTCCCTGAGGGAAGACGGACATCTGGAAGGTATTCATGGTGTTGGCGATGGGCTCGACGCCGTTCTCGACCTGGAAGTTGGTGACGAGACGGCCCTTGACGATGACATTGAGCTCGGTGGCCCGATTGTGGACGTGGGCGGTGTTCATCCCGCAGGGCCCAAGGAAGCCGAGAGTCATGGCGGCGCCGTTGCCGATGAGGGCGGGGAAGGTTTTGGCTGTGGCGGAGGTAGAGAAGCCTCCCTTGCCGCGGGACTCTGAGCCCTCCGGGGCGCCGGAGTCATTGAAGTTGAAGACAAAGTCGCCGGGCTGGTTGAGGAGTTTGACGCGCTCTTGCTGGGTGGGGGCGGTCATGAGCTTGGTAATGAGATCCTGGTTGCCGGAACGGGTGTTCATGGGGACTAGGGGGGGAAGGACGTCGTTGATAGACCCGCCGTTGTTATCGTCGTAAGAGTAGCTTGTGTTGGAGGTGGGAGTGGAGGACATGGTCTTGGAAGGGGCCGGGGCGGCGATGGCGGCCGTCGCGAAGAGGGCGGAAGACAGTATGACTGAAGAGTGCATCATGATTACTGTTATTATTTGTTTCTAGTGATAGTTGATGTACTTTTCGACAGAGAGTAAATCCTGACCAACAATGGAAACAAGGAAATCAGAAGGAAAAAGCACAGGAAATAGAACTAGATCTGTAAGTTGTTTGATCGTGTTGGTTGTGATGATGAGGAGAGGAAAGACGGGTATATAGGTTCCATCATCAATGTTATATACATGAAGAGGCAGCATCAGACATGAGATCGTTTGTGATAACCTTCTAGTCTCGTGGCCGCTGCTGTTGGTGCTGTGCCTCCTGCAATACCCGGTATTGATAATCATCCACAATATGCTGTGGTGTAGAGTGTGATGTGGGCAATACACCCGGGAACAACATCAGGGTTACGCCAGGCCGATAATAGCAACAGCCACCAACGCTAGGTCAGCACAGCCTGACAAACTGCAGAATGGAGATACACATGGGGACTGCTGATGCTAAATCAGTTGGAACTGGCGAATCACTGAAGATGTGCGTTTTCTCGCTCATCTTGGCGCTGATGAGGAGCGACAGGGATTGACTTTCGCTGGGGGCAGTGTGGTGCCAGCCTGCTGGGCTCACCGCCGAAAACGGATTGGAGGGCTGAAGGCTCGGCTGGTTGGCCGCCAAAATTGGCTGACCCGTCAGCAGGCAGCTATAGCCATAACGCAAGGCAATCAGAGGTGAGATGTGTCCTAAGTTAGTACTGCTAATCCTAGTCCTACTCACGGGGTACGTGTTGAAGTGCCAAGGTATATAGCAGTCGCCAAAGTACAAACAAGAAGGGGGTGCCTCCACTTTTATGTTGTACTTTGTCAGTACGAGGTAAGACCCCACCCTACAACTTGGACCACCCCCTAAGTTGGACCATGTGTTCACATTGACTATTTTCCCCCTTTTTTGTGCTTCTAGTAATTAACTACCTTTTATAAACTAAAATATCCTAGCAACAAAAAATTAAATTAATTCTTTTAAAAATACTAAATACTTTAGAATACTAAACTATACCCCTAAGTTACTTAAAAGGGTAATTAATAAAGTCCTTGCTAATAGTAGCTATTATAAAGTAGCTAGGCGCTAGGGTATCCTATATATAATACTTTACTGTTACCTTTAAGGTGCTATATTAATTAAAGAGGCTAAAGCTGACTATTAATAGCTTAGTTAAATATAGGAAAAGTGCCTTATTAACTAGGCTTTATCTTAGGAGGCCTTTAGCTTTATACTTAGTTATTTATAGGTTAAGGAGATAGCCTAGAGAGTCCTTAGAGCTAGTAATAATTTATAGCTATTAGGCAGAAAGTAGCTAAAAGGATTTTTATAAAGAAATCTAGCTATAAAGACCCTAAGGGCAAGGAAGATTAGCTCTAAGAGGATTAAGTATATTACTAAAGAAAGGATTAAGGAGCTTTTTTATTTACTTATACTCTTTATTATTAAGGATATCTTATAATATTTATAATAAAATATAGATAAGACTAGGATTACTAAAGGGGAGGCTTAATAGTTTTTAGTACTAAGGAAGTCTAGTAAGTAATCTATATATATCTAAGTCTCTAAAGCCTACACTTAGACAAGTATTCTTAAGTATATCTCTATAGATAGTAAAAGATTACCTCCTTTAGTTATCTTTAAGGGAGCTTTAGTATAATAACAGTAGTTTCCTCTTAAACTTAAATCTTTTACTTAATAGTAGTTTATATTATTAAAGAATAACTAGACTTTAAATAAGATAGGCTTTAACTAGCTTAAGACTATCTTTATCTTAGCTATAACACTAGAGGCAAAGAAACTTAATTCTAAGACTTTTTTTATTATAAATAAGTATAAAAGTTATATATTTAATAACTTTATATAAGAATACTTTTAGTAAGATATTTACTTACTTTACTTACTACCTTATACTAGCTATATTACTTAACCTCTTAATATTTTAGTTTTTTCTTCCTTAAAGTAAGCCTATTAAATAGAAGTCTTAGAGGTATTTATAGACCTAAGTAGTACTTTAATTAAGAAGTAGAACTTTCTTTACTATTATTTTAAAGTATTAAGAGAGGCCTTTATAGAGAGGAATATCTAAGTAGGCTAGTTAGTAATAAGGTTATAGCCTATAAATATAGCTTAGCCCCTTATAAGTAAATTTATTAACCTAAATAATAATACTAATAACTTAAAGGCTCTAATATAGGATTCTAGCTTCTTTACTAAGCCTAGTATACCCTAATAGTTTACTATTAAAACCCTTTAAAGGTTAAGAGACTTAAGGAGGTATTAGAGTCTATAGGATCCTTAAGGGGAAGATAATAAATAGGATTATAATACTTAGAGACTACTCTTTATAAAGGTAGAAAAGTAGCTTAATAATATAAACACTACACTAGCAGAGAACAGTAAAAAGATATAGTTACTTAAGGCCTAGCTAGACTATATAAAGAAGTATAAAAAGGGCAAGGTTACTATTAATCTAAATACTTACTTTACTACTATAGAGAGTATTATTATAGCAAAGGAAAAGGCAGCTAAGGAGTAAGCTAAAGAGGAGGCTAGGAAGGCAGTAATTAAGGCAGTAAAGGCACTAGCTAAGGCAGAAAAAGTAATAGTAGAGGTAAAGGCAGTAAAAAAAAGAGCAGAGGTAAATCCTTCTTTATAATATAGATAGTTTAGCATTTATATAGGTTAATCTATATAATTAATAAATAGTAACTATTAGGCTAAAATAATGATTTTTTTGTATAGTCTAACTTAAGGGGTAGTCTAAGTTGTAGGGTGGGGTCTTAGTGTTTAAAATGCTAATAAGCATCTGTGTCCTAATTGTCTAAATAATAATAATATATTTATAGTGTAGGCTATTCTACTAGCCTATAAACTATTTATAGCTTTTATAAGTCTACGTATGCTAGCTGTATAAATTAACGTTAGATAGCTAGAGATTATTTCTAGGATATAGGATAAGATTTAGAATAAAGCTTTACTAACGCATTAGGTCTAACGTTAAACATTATTTTTACATCAGGAATTTAAGCGCTAATCTATAAAGTTCTAGCTATAAGTTAACCTACCCACTTTTTAGCACCCCCTATATTTTAGTATACTAAAAATAAAGCTATTATAACTAATACTACTTTATTTAATTAACTATTAATAACCTCTTAATACTATAATAATATAGCTTTTAGCCTTACTAAGTAATTTAAATACACTAGATTTATTTATATTACTTTTTACTTTACTAGCCTCTTGCTATAATTACTTTACCTCTTTAATTATTATAAACTTTATATTAAGATCTATATAAATAGCCTTTTATTTCCTAGGTATACTATTAGTAACTTAAGCTTCTAGAAGGCTAATTTTTTACTAGATAGTAGCTAGTATATAGGACTATTCTTAA